>NW_027157181.1:0-285 GCF_002600585.1 Cystoisospora suis
GAATTATTGCTCTACGTGGCCTGGCCGCTGAGATCGGCCAAATTCGTGCTTCACTATGCGCGAGTTGCGGGGTAAACGGCACCTGCGCCGGCCCGCTACCACTTCGGTGCAAAATACCGCTTTTCCTAAATTTGCTCCTACGGCTCTAATTCAGGTATCTCTAGATACCGCTTCTTCTCCTCTATCTAACTATACTATTTTCAGGGCGGCGCGGGGCCTAGGTGCCGCGTAAAGCCGCCGTGAACATTACGACTTCCACGTCAGATCACGAAAACGGGGACATGG
>NW_027157182.1:0-217 GCF_002600585.1 Cystoisospora suis
TCGTAAGCCGTACGAAGCCAAGGAAAGCGTACACAGCCCGCCCAAGCTCAACGGGCGTAACGCCGCAGCGAGGAAATGAAGAAATCTCGCGGACCCAGAACAGTATCAACCAATTCTAAAAACGAAAGGCTTTCCAGAAGGGAACGAACAGAGCCGGAGAAGCAAAGGGAAGAGCAGCAGACCGATGCATATCAGGTGCAGAGGCCGCGGATACGAC
>NW_027157183.1:0-442 GCF_002600585.1 Cystoisospora suis
TGCGCCCGCGGCCTCTCCGAGGGTCGTACGTATACCGTTGTACGCCTCTCGGGTCGCTCTGCCTACTAGAAGTCCTACTTCACGCTATTCTGGCCGATTCTCGCACATTCTCACCTCTCTCCGCTCGGAGGCGTGCGTTCGGCGTGTATGCGGGGCTGGGCCAGCCGCGCGGGGAACAGCTCGGGTCCCGGCTGGTCGTGCTGCAGCCTCTCTGGTGCGGCTCGAGGCCGTTTCACCATGTCCGCTAGAGCTTTCTGGCTTCAATGGAGCCAAAACGTTAGGGTTCACTAGAAGCCATCCATTTATCGGCAGTTCCCGCACTTGGAACGCGTTTTTTTCACCAAAGAATACCGACTCCCTTATGCACACGGCACATCACGGGCCGCTTGGCCTAGCTCGACGGCTCCGGCCCGCGAGGATTTTGTTTTGCTTCTGCGTCGGA
>NW_027157184.1:0-1390 GCF_002600585.1 Cystoisospora suis
AGGGGAGGCTAAAAGCAAGAGGGGAGCCACAGGAACCTATTGGGAGCGTTCCAGAGAACCAGAACCATGACTAGCGTAGGGGAGACCCATGACCCCGTTTTCATGATCTAGCGTAGAAGTCGTTAATTGCACGGCGGTCTTGCGCGGTATCTAGGCCCCGCACCGCCTTGAAATCAGCTTAGCTAGGTAGAGCAGAAGAAGATGTATCTAGACGTACTCGCTAATTTAGGAAAAGCGATGTTTCGCACCAAAGTAGCAGAGAGCCGGGGCAAGCGCCGTCTACCCCGCAACTCACGCATAGCAAAGTGCGATTTTGGCCGATCTCAGCGGCCAGCCCACGTGAGAAGCTAATTCAAGGTGCGTTAGGCACCTTGTACGATTTTAGGACTTATTATAACCCCGCAGCAAGGCGGGAGCGCAGTTCTTGGGGAGATCGCAACGGCCAGACTTTCCGACCCGCACGCAAGCCGCGCTAGGTGGCACGGCAACAGCACAGCCTACACACGAGACTAGCAGAGCTTCTAGAGGAGCCTAATAAGCAAAGTGAAAATAGGAGAGTCTATCCGGAGCCCCGAAGCTCAGATAAATTCAATACAACCAGGAAACACAAGAAAGGTCAAACATAGGCCAACCAATAGAGCTAGTAGTCGGGCAACCGAGCGGGCCCACGGACTGGGAGGGCGAAACTAGGGTCCGTGGATTTTAGAAAAGCCATATAAGGGCTCCTAGAGGAGCCTAATTAGGAAGTAGAACCCGTAAGATAGCTAGTCCACGCATAGATAACGTAGAAAGGCCGAAAAGGACGGGAACTCTTTCGCAGGAAACTTTCCCGCCATAGAAGCAGCATGCGCCGGCAGCCGCAAGACAACGGGCGCCGCGCGCAGAAAAGCAGAAAGCGGCCCGGTAGGGCAAAACACACACTTTTCACGCAAATAGGGTATCAATGGTAAGCAGAAGATATTTGCTAACCATTGAGCCATAGTAAACTTGCTAAGCATGCAAACAGGCACGGGAACGACACCAGAACCACCGGCGAGCCACAACGGCTCACGGAGGCCAGCTCACCCGCCGGAGAATCGAGCCGGCAAGACCACGGTTTCCACCCGGTCCCGGGTAAGGAACCGTGCAAAATGAAAAGGAAATGCACAATCATGCACCCGAGAAACCCCACAGTCTGCGTCCGACGCGGAAGCAGGACGAAATCCCCGCAGGCCGAAGCCGTCGAGTGAGGCCAAGCGGTCCACAGCGTGCGGTGTGCATGAGTCAGTCGGTATTTTGTGCGAAAAAAAATCGTACCCAGTGCGGAAACTGCATAGAAACGGACGGCTTCTAGTGAAGCCTAACGTTTTGGCTCCTTTCGAGCCAGAAAGGAGTAGTGGACATGGTGAAA
>NW_027157184.1:1473-1840 GCF_002600585.1 Cystoisospora suis
CTGGCCCAGCCCCGCGTACACGCCGAACGCACGCCTCCAGGGTCAGGGAGGTTGGAAAGTGCAGGAAACGGCTAGGATCGCACGAGATAAGACTTCGAATAGGCAGAGCAACCCGAGGGACGTGCAACAATACAAGCCAGAGCCTCGGAGAGGCCGCGGACGCGCAGATCGGCTGTTCGCTGCCCGGACCGCAGAGCCCCAAGAAGTACCAGGAGAAGATCGCCGGCACAGAGTGAACCTGCAGGTTTGAGAGAGGTCGGAGGGGCCAGGGACCCTCGCGGGAGGCACAGGTAACGAACTGGACTGCCGGGACACCGAGTTAGCCGCCGAAGAGGCTAGGTCGACATCTTAGGTTCTTCGCCGAAGG
>NW_027157185.1:0-417 GCF_002600585.1 Cystoisospora suis
AAGGAGTAGAGAAACACGCACGGGAACGACACCTCGGGCCCCGGGAGGCCGCAACGGCTCGCGGAGGCCAGCTCACTCGCCGGTGAATCGAGCCGGTAAAAACACGGTTTCCACCCGGTCCCGGGCAAGGAACCGCGAAAAATGAAAAGGAAATGCACAGTAATGCACCTAGGATACCCCACAGTCTGCGTCCGACGCAGAAGCTAAACGAAATCCCCGCGGGGTGGAGCCGTCGAGCTAGGCCAAGCGGTCCGTAATGTGCTGTGTGCATGGGGGAGTCGGTGTTTTTGTGCTGAAAACGCGTTCCGAGTGCGGGAACTGTCAATAAATGGATGGCTTCTAGAGAAGCCTAACGTTTTGGCTCCATTGGAGCCAGAAAGCATTAGAGGATAGGATGAAACGGCCTCGAGCCGCACC
>NW_027157186.1:0-377 GCF_002600585.1 Cystoisospora suis
GTCAGTCCCTCTGAGGTTCGGGAGTACGCAAGAGGGGAAAGTAAACCGGGGGGTAACGTGCGGGAGTGTAAGGAGAAAGGGGGCGGAAGCGGTCTTACCGCAGTTTGTGATATTGGGAAAGGTGGAGAGTAACTCGCCATTTACTGGACCGGAAACGGTCCAGTTGGCGGGCAGAATGCAAGTAGGGGGGGTGCTGATGGGAAACAGAACGTATGGGGAGGTGGCAAAACTAGGGTGTAAAGCTATTCCTGCAAGGTCGAAGACTCAGCCGACCAAGGGGGGAACAGCAGCTAATGGAAAGGGAAAGGTGCAAGCGACGAAGTTTCCAGCAGAGCCGAAGACCGGATGAAGTGCGGAAGTGTAATGATTCTTGGTGT
>NW_027157187.1:0-44789 GCF_002600585.1 Cystoisospora suis
GGTGAGAGAGACATCTCTTCTCATGTGGTTTTCCTCCTCTCTCACTATCTCCTCTGTTTCTTTCTTGTTAGGCCACATCGGATTCAGTCGATGCCTTGGCTCCCATCGCCTTCAATCGAGGACGAGCTCCGGCGGGTGTAAGTGCACTCCGTTTAACAGCCGACTTTTCCTATACCCCTTCAGCCAATGGTGCGGCAGATGGGACATTCTCTCCTTCGGTAAGCTCTCCCTAATAAAATACTCAGGCGGGTCGTGTACTCCTATCTAGCTACCCTTGGTCTCGCATGTCTCACACGTCAGAATCTATCTCAGTCCATCATTAGTCTAGGAACCGAGGCACCGGTGTATGTTTCTTTCCATATCTGTATGGGCTTCTGTTTGCCTCGTGTCCATCGAGTCGAAGAGAGTGTGTTCGTCGAGCTTCGCAGTGTCATCCGTCTGGATGCGTATGACGTATATGTAGCTGTGAGGAGAGAGGCCTTGGAGGGGAGAAGATACTCATGTCCTTGCTACTTGATATGAATGAACCTTGTCTCTCGTGGCAAAAGGGGGTTATGGTTTGTACGAATGTTAATGATCTACATCAATCTCTGTCTTCTGTTTTTCTTCTGTGGAACGAAAGACTTTCGAGGGTGACCTAACTTTCCCCTGACCATAGACACGGAAAGGTACTTTTTGAAACTTATAAATCGCCGCTAACCAGTGCCTTCTGTTGCTGAGGAAGAGGAGGTTGAGAACGAGCGATGTGTAAACGTGAGATTGAAGGGACTGTGGACTACGAATGAGATCAGGGGGGGGACAACGTTCATGTGGATAGAGAAGAGTGAGGCTATGCCGTTCTGACTTGATGAGCTTTATCAAAGAAGAGAAATCCTTGAAAGGGGTCGACTTCTTTCATTCGTACCTACCTCTCTCTGTTGCCGCCCGTGAGAGGAGAAGTAAGGGAGGGGCTGTGACTATGTTGAATGAATAGGGAGCAGACAGTTGTCCCAGATATCCCGTCTGCTGAAGAAGAACTTTTCTTGGATCACCCTGTGACTGCCTGTTCTCTGGCCCAAGTGTCCTCACTATCCTTCCTTGGGCGCATGCCCCGGAGCTTCTCTTTCCATGTGCTTTTTCGACGATCTGTCTCGCAGTTAAGAATGGATCGAAGCATCGTTTGGTGCAGACGTGTTTTCCTTTGTAACGAGAGTGAATGCGATCCGTGCTGTGAGATGGGAGAGAGAGAGCGAGAGGGAAGGCGAGAGGGTGAATGAAGCTCGTGGGGTGTATGTGAGATCTTTCTAGGTCTTTTCTTCTTACCAGGAGAAAAGAGATTCTTGTGGGCGGGAAGCAAAGAGTTAAAGGCGCTTGTTCTTTTCTTTGCAATGGGTGAAAAGTTCACTTGCATTATGTCACAGCTCTTTCCTTTGTATCTGCGAGTTGAGAGAAAAGGCGAGAAGTAGGGTGAGAGAGACTGTCGAGGAGGAAAGGTTAAGAGAGAGAAAGCAACTGCTGCTAATCACCCCCCCCCCGTCATCTCTCTCTTCTCTTCTCACCCCACTGACGATGAGGGATAACGATCATGATGGCGAGTAACTCCTATGAAGTCCATCCGTCTTGCACCCCTCAGTCATGGATATACAGAAGAGGAGAGATTGATAGGGGAAGGAAGGATCAGATCTAGATGGATGGATGATGCTAATGATAAGGATGATCAATCGATCGAAGAAGCTTCTTTTCGTCTTCACACTCTCGTTCTTTCTCTCTCAGTCTCTTCTTATTCATCCGTCCTTCGCATAGAAACATGTGGTTTTCCGGTCCTCCCTTCCTTCTGCCGTTCGGGTCTTTCAGCAACTACAAGACATCTCCACATCCTCCTCACCGATGAAGTCAACGACGTCGTTAGGTAGAAGAGGAAGAGCAAAAGGCAAATACTTTGGTATCAAGGGCGGTCATTTCTCTGCTTCCAAGACTGCATCCGCTGCGCTTAAAGCTCTCTCTTCTACGACTGCCAGTCTTCTCCCTGGTTCTCGGGGTCCCTCTGTCTCGTCTCGAAGGACATGTAAGAAGAATAAGAGTCGGATGCATTCTCTTAAGAAGAGAAGAAACTCAACGACGACTTCTTTGAACGCGTCGAGAAATCAACATTTCGGAAAGGGAAAGGGGGGAGGAGGAGGAGGTGGCCGTGGAAGTCCCTCACGTCGCCCTGGTGGTGGCGCGACAGCGGGGGTACGACGTATCGAAGACGAAGACGATGACGAGTTCGAAGGAGAAGAAGAAGATGAGGAGGAGGAGGACGATGAAGACTATGACGATGACGATGATATAGAGGATGAGTTAGAGGGAGAAGATGAAGAGGAGGAAGAAGATGAGGAAGATGATGAGGAGTATGATCCAATGACACCTAGGGGCCCCCTTGATAGCAATAACTATGGAGAAGTCTGGCTTCCTGTACAGCCTCGACCTCGGAGAAACCGAAAGAATCGAGCTGTACGACAGCTCATACAAGAAAGTGTCGTCAAACCGTCTAGTCTTATCTATCCTCTCTTCGTTCAAGAGGGCGTAAGTCTAAATACACGTCCGGAGAAGGATAAACCATAAACATGCTGAAGAACTCGCGGTTCTCATGATCATCGTAGTAGACTTCTCCTCCTCGGTAGCCTTGCCGACCGGGGCATATAGATACACCCGACACGCTGCCTACCACATCATACGAAGCGAGACTGCGGACGGATCTAGGTCTGTTCTAAGGGGGGAGAAATTATGGATATGTCTACTGATAACCCTCTCTTAGTAAGCGTGTGCCGGTTCTCATAAAGGAAGTAGAACAGCAGGAAGAAACGAGAAGTGGCAAGCGTTTGCGTATCGAGCGAGTGGTGTTAGTCTTTACTAGGGGTTGTAGCAGTATCTAGCCATCACGGTAGTAATAGTAGTAGCATTAGTAGGAGCTTACAAAAAGAACAGAGAGAGCGAGATCTCAGAACGGCAGGTTCTATCTAAAGAAAACGAGTGGACTGTGTACCTGCCCGCTTGATTCTTCCTACTCAACAAGTATCGAACACGAAGAAATCTACACGTGTATACATGATCTTATGCCCTGTCTTCTTATTTTTGTATCTATTGAAAATCTGACGTAGATAGAAATGTAGTCTAGCCGTCGGCGATGGTGGAGACGAGTTTATATCCCTGCTTCCTTGTTTGCTTCTCTACACAGGATGTTAGTACCCCTATAGCGTCTATGCCAGGACAGAAGCGATTGAGTATGGCGGATCTACTTAAAGAGGTCGGTGAAGCCAAGCGGTATGGTGTGAATGCTTTCATGCTCTTCCCTAGAGTCGAGGATTCCTTAAAGACAAATATGGGTAAGTCAGGAGAAACTTGCTGGCTGGACTTTGTCAGTTCTACAGATCTGTCTCTTTTCTCTAAGTCATCTTTCTATATATAAATATGTGGTGTACTGGTTACGATATCTGACTAGCTTCTCGTTAGGTTTCTGTTGTACTGTTGCTATCTTACGATAAGACACGGCGAAGTGTATACGTATCTTCCTACCTACTCACGTTCCTACCGTAGGGCTGCTGGGTCATAGGAAACTTCCACGGGTCGGTAAGAAGGCTGTATACATACAGATCATGTTTCCAAGCAAAGGGAGAGAAACTCATTCGCTCACAAGATACACATACTGGTGGCGTGTGAAGCTAGGAAAGCAGAGGGGGGGAGAAGGAGGATAGTTTCTTTATACGAGTGCTAATCGGAAAGCTGTTCGCTTCATCGAGTGACGAGAATGATATCTCACTCCGTATGCTGTTGTATCTCGCTGCGCTTGCTCACGACTGACTGACGAGGTGTATAGACAGGAAAACTCGTTGTAGTTGCTGTGTTCTAAAGCTAAAGAAGAACAAGAAGTCGCTCTTCTCTATGTATACGTACATCCTTGTCTTCTTATGCTCCAATAGAGACTTCAACGATATAGAAGAGAAAACGAGGAAGATCTCAGTAGTCAGCTACCTGTGGCGGGAGACCATGGTGCGACTCCTGACCAGAAGAGAAGTGGATACAGATAGATAGATTGATAGATAGATAGGTAGACTAACTAAAGGTAGAGAGATAGGTTAGAGATAGATGAGTATACCAACGATAGGTGGATAGGTACGTTAGACAGACAGATAGATAGATGGTTTCTTTCCTAAGGAATTTCTGTATGCTTCACTGTGAATGAGTAACTTTCAGAGGGTACTTCCGGGGATACGGAGCTGTGAGGGAAAGAAATCTTAAGTGTCTGGTCGTTCCACAGGAGCCGTCAGGGCTTTTCTTGGGCTATCTCTGTTTTTTGACATGTCTCACATATTCTTTGTTAGTTCGTGTTGATCTCGAAGAGTCTCATTCCAACTGTTACAGAGGAGAGAGAGGGGAAGAGATTGATAAGAAGAAGCTTATCGTTATGAGTTCATTCATTTCTTTCTCCATGTATGCATTCTTTTCTCTCCGCATGTGTGAAGAGCAGTAGAGCAATTCCCAACTGTCTATCCTTTCCACTCTGCCTCATTGCATGCAGTCTGGTTTTTCCTGTGCATGTGTATCTCTATCTTTTTTCTTAGGAGAGGAGAGTTACAATCCAGATGGGTTACTACCTCGCGCGATCATGGCTCTCAAAGAAGCCTATCCTGATATACTTGTTCTCGCGGATGTCGCTCTTGATCCATATAGTACAGCCGGCCAAGATGGAGTTGTCGACGAAGAAACCGGGAAGGTTCTCAATGATATCTCTGTACATCAGCTATGTAAACAGGTAACTTTATACTGCGGTAGAGCGAGGCGGTAAAGAAACAGTTGACTAGAGAGGAATGTCTTTAGGTTGACTTCATTTCTGCATATGATGATGTGGTTGATAGGTCAGGACTATGCGGATAGGAGAGACGTATAAGGGGTTCTCTCCAGAATGAGAAGATAGAAGGAAGAATCCAGACACCTGAAAGGAGAGGAAAGAGACCTGTCTTTTTTGTCAGATAGTTAACTTATTACAGGACCGGTAGACTAGCAATGCTATTTGACTTGAGAGGAGTTCGACTCGACCACCCCGGGGGAGTCAGTGAAGAAGATACCGATGAATGGCTTTCACCTTCTCACTCATCGAAGTCTATGGGTGTGGGATGTTTTCTTTTCTTGAGTCTTACGACGGAAGAAAGTGCATCCTCGTTGCTCCTTGGTAGGCCTTCAGGGAAGGTATCATAGAATACTCCCACTGAGAGAGTACCCGGTTCTCTCCTCTCGGGTGTATGTACATACTACAGAAAGGCGCGCATATGTCTTTCAAGGGAAGATTCGCACAATACAAAATATACATACTGCCCCTGCTGTGGTCTACGAGAAAAGCAGAAAGGATAACACACATTCTCATCTGGCGTCTGTACACCTGGCGCCGTGTCTAGACCTGTCGCCAGGATGTGTACAGCTAAAACTCATTATAAGGACAGTGACACGTATACACGAACAACATCCTGACATGTGTATGTATATATGTGTATATCTACATAGATCTACATGTCTCCATACATATACATAGATATAGCTCAATCAGTTTTCCTACAGACACGATGTTTTGGGTTGCAAAGATTTGTTATGCGAGCAGATCTTGTAAGGTGAAGATGAGATCTTTCACTATGACCAATGAAGTCTTTTGTGTATTCCTTCTTGCTTGTCTCGTAGGCTCTTACATTAGCTCGAGCAGGGGCGGATATGGTATGCCCGAGTGATATGATGGATGGACGCGTGTCAGCTATCCGTGAATCTCTTGATATGGAGGGGTGTATCGATACTAGTGTCCTATCATACACATGCAAATACGCCTCTTCCTTCTATGGGCCCTTCCGAGATGCTCTCTCTTCTCATGTACGCCCTGGTATGGATAAGCGGACATACCAGATGGATTTCTCGAATACTCGAGAGGCTGAAAGAGAGGCAGAACTAGGTAAGCTGAAGTGACCTGTTCTCCAGTGATGGAAAGAGCTTGACATTTCTCTTCTGCCATTTGGATGATATCTCTCTGATAGGATACGATGTCGAGTCCTATTCAATCTACCCCAGAGAGTCACTCGATGCTTCTAGCTCTCTATCTTTAATCTGTCTATTTATCTATCCATCTTTAGTCTATCCATCTGTCTATCGTATACAAAAGCCTAGTATGACACTATACTCAGTGAACAGTCGCGCCGTTTGGGGATCTATCTCATCAAAGGTTTGAGTTTGTAGAAGCAAGGCTTGAAGTCAGGATGTATCCTCTACAGTTCATAAGTGCGGGAGAGAATAGATGGAGAGTAAGAATCCTCTCTAGCCCTTACAAACTTCCCTGATATCGCGATGAGATTCTTTCGTCTCTTTTTACCGTCAGCCCCCCGTCTATCCTATGAGCTGAGAGATCCTTCAACATTTCCACATAGGCTCATCCATCCGTTATTGTTGAGCCACCTTTCAAGAAGGGACCCTTTCTAGAGTCGTGTCATCCTTGCCATCTCTTGGTTTGTCTACGGCCTTCAAAGGAATCTTCTCTCTGTTTTTCTTTCTTGACTTCTTTCCTTTCGTATCATACTGTGGCTACTTGTGCAGATGCCGCGGAAGGAGCAGATATGCTAATGGTGAAGCCGGGTGTCCCGTATCTCGATGTCTTGAGTAAAGTTCGAGAGAAATCTCGGTTACCTGTAGCTGCCTATCACGTCTCTGGAGAATACGCGATGCTTAAAGCTGCAGCTGAGAGAGGTTGGATCGATGAGAAACAGGCGGTCCTTGAAACGCTTAAAGGTTTTAGAAGAGCAGGAGCGGATGCTATAGCCACATATTATGCTAAGGACGTCGCCAAGTGGATGACTGAAGACGCGACATCATCTTCCGGAGAGAAGAAGTTCACTGAGCCTTGCTATTGATTTGATCTTTCACCCCTAACAGCAGGGCTAAGGAAAGAAAGGAAAGAGCCTTCTAAAACAACGTCCTGAAGAAAGTTCCTTCGGTCAGTCAAGACGTCCTCTATCGGGTTCATATCTCTCTGAAGATCCTATTCGGGGAGATCCATTCACACTGAAGGCGTCCATTTTCCTGCTTCTAGAGAAGTGATAGGTCCTTGCTCTTCTCCTGTAGTGATCTATTGACGCTGACTCGACATCGGAGGCAAACGGGTGGAGGGAATGGATGCAGTCGTCCAGGGTGGTTGCAGAGAAGTCTATTAGAAACTTGAACATATCTGGAGGAGCCTCGTGTCGGTCGATTCGCTTTCTCTCTCTCCTATCTTGGGTGTTGGTTGCGCATGCTTGCACTTTTCATTTCTGATGGGAGTTGCTTCAAAGAAGAGAATATAGGGCTGTTACAGGAGTACCGGCATCAGCCTTAAGGATGAGAGGAGCCCCTGAAAAGCTAGGGGAGGGGGAGAGGAGTATGTATGCCACATACAAACGTACATACATATAGATTCATACAGACATGAGTGCAGTGAGAAGAGTTAGAGGAACTAGACATCAGAACGGCCTTGCAGGCGAGTCGCCTGCTGAAAGGCCTTCTCAGTAATTCGTAAGGTACACGTGGAAGTCTGACAACTGCCATCTCAGCTAAAAGGGAAAGATTGCTGAAGAGAGAGGAGGCCTTGGCATTGTAGAAGGGCTGGATATACGAGGCTATTGTTGGAGGTCTGACACATGGCATCATGAACTGCAGCGACGGAGAAGAGTCAAGTCGAGTCTCTTCAGTACACTTTAGATGACATGAGGGGTATGGTGGAAGTCTTTCTTCGAAGAGCCGCTTTTCGCTAAGGCTTTCCTATAATTTATCTAATCATTCCGCTCTCCACTTTCGATATATATGTACATATATACAAATGTGGTCATGACAATATATTTGAAGCCTGCGTAGAGATGCCCGACTCCCCCGGACGAGAAGACAAAGGAGGCCAGCGTCTACCGTTGACAAGGCGTTTGTTACTGTGACTATAGACAGAGGGACTCCGCGGAAAACCCCCCAGCAGCTGAGAAGGTCGAGATGTCAGGACGGTGAAAGAAAACGAAGCGACAGCGGAGGGAGAGAGAAAATGAAAGGAGATTTCATCTCATACAAGTGAAGGAGACTAGGGGGTCTGGCCATATACATATCTATGCTTCAGAGAAAGCGACTTTGTCTTTACCTGAAGGGAGAAGTGCGAAGGTCGCAGCCGCTGAAAGAGAGGGTGGGAGTGGAGAGGATGTGTACCATGATGTATTCTTCTTCTTCTCCTATTAAGCAGCTGAGGGACAGCACTACTAGTACGAGTAGCAGGGGAAGACAGTCCGGGCAAAGACAGAGCCTTACCGCTGTACGGCTGCTCTGCCTTGTCTGTTGAGTGATGAACGTCTTCTTAGAGATAGTAGAGAACCATCCCGCCCGTGGCTTAGATAGACTCTACCCAGTCGCATCTTGACGACTCGGAGCTCTGAGTCAAACCTTAAGGGAGAGAGGATGAGAGGGGTGTCTTTTTGTGCCACACAGAAGGCATGTCTGTGCCTACTGGATAGATAGTAGGCCGTCAGCTGGTCTATGTATGTTCGAGTGGTTACGCGAGTATGATGATGAGTCTCTTGTCAGTCTCTACTGTTTCTGTCCTTACTACCCGGGGCTACTTACTAAGTTAACCATTCACTCGTGTATCGGCTGCGGTGACGTGTATGTGTTCGCTAGCAATCTTCTTCATTAAGGTGTCCCTGTCCATGTGTGTAAGTTCTAGACGGCCAAATTAACGACTTGTCTCCTTCGTGAGTGAATGCCGCGGATAGAAAGAAGAAGCACTCCGCTGGTACAGTACATCCCTTTTTCTGAATGGCCGGAAAAGCGAAAAAGAAATCTCTCAGGTTACCTTGAGAACAAGCACAGCCGCTGTATGTCTACGACTCCACCCCTCTGACGACATGTCTGTGTGTTTGTAAACCCATGCATGCGTGTGCGTTTTCTTCTTTTGCGGTTTTCCTTTCTCTCTTTCTGTACATTTCTTCTTCGTCTGTCTTGAGCGGCTCGAGTTGCAGAAGTCGTGTGACTTTACCTAACGGATCGACGGCTTGATCGGGGACAGATGTATCGACACGTCTTTTCTACATGTCATATATATACACATAGATGTGTACTCTCGTGAACTCCCTGAGTCAAGCAGACATCATACAGGAGAGGTTCACCGTCATCTATCATCCTGCTTCTTCTTCTTACCACCACTACTGCATGCTCCTTCGTACAACTTTCTTTGATAAGACCTGCTTAGTATTGATGACGTGACCGGTTCTGCTAGTCAAAACTTTGTGAAAAAGGAAGAGAGGGAGAGAGACGGGTATGAGGGGTTGGAGTCATCAACTCGGATGAAAGTGCATGCCCGCATGCAAGGATGAAAAAGACAGTACAGTGCAGAGTTTCCAAGTGTTAGAGAAGACCGTGTCTGGAAAGTCCAAGAAGGGGATGACAGCTAGATGGAGAGGGGTGTATACTATTTTTAATGCATGCATGTAGATGGATGAGTGGCTAGCTGACTGGTTTTTGTCAGGTGTCGATCTGGTGAAAGTTTCATGTTACGGTTGAATTTCTTTGTATCAATCACAGTGTATATACACCTGAACTTTTCAACAGCCGGTCGATGCTTTAGTTGTTATGCCCAGTGCGCTTCTGTATTGTTGGTCATGGGATGACTCCATCCATACTGTCATAAAAGAGTTCTTGTCTTTCTTGGCAATCTTCTCTTTTCCTGAGAACAGTTGTATTCTTCTTCACTCTAGTTTCTTCTCACTACTCATAGCAGGGTGTCTCTTCAACTACGCTAACTAGCCACGCCCATTGAAGTAGCTCCTATCTCAATCCGTCTATGACTTAACTGTGTATACGTCGATATGCATCCCTTCGTGATCCTCGTCTTTTCTCTTGTTTCTTCCCTTTTTTTTGTGTCATCACTTACCCCTGGTATGAGATTCTCTTCCTCTAGACAGGAAAGCAGATGAGAGAGTGCTTAGTTAGATACATTTCCTTCACGGTCATACCCATGGGGCGAGCCGAACGCCATGTCCACTGAGGGAGATCTCGGCTATCTCTACCGCATTCGTTTCTTTGTGTTTTGCCATCACGAATCAACCATCTCGAAGAAGCAGAATTCTCTTTGGAGCGTGCATGCGAAGTGGAGATGAAATTTACATTGTATGGAAGAATCCGGCTAAAGAACTGAAGGAGGCATTAAGACGAATAACCTCTAATCAAGATCCTGTCATTCTCACTTTCATGAAGCCAGTTGTGCCCTTTCTTGTAAACGATCAAGACCACAGTGGAACTCCACAAAGACGGTTTAATATGTGGCAGCTGGGAGTCTTAGGTAGTGTAGTAGTGGTCATAGTACGCGCCTACTTGTTTATACATACGCCTCGTGTCCTTTACAGGTCAGAAAGTGAGTGTGTCGCGTGTTCTCTTCTTTTCTTGAGGTTCCGTAGTTCTTTATACAGATAGCAGTTTGGAGCCTCCATGAAGTGGAAGTTCTACGAGGTCTTTCTTGTGTATGTACAGTACACGCGATGACTGAAGAGTCGACATGATTTTCTTCTACAGCAAAGGGCGTGGAGCTGATAACACACGTGCGTATATATATATATACATGTATATGTGCATAGGAACGGATGTGTGTACACCAATATCAGTAGCTTCCTACTTCAGCGTATACTTGACGCAGCTGCCGTCCGGCGTAACCTATCCGAGGACAGTAGCGTCTTCTCACACCTTGCCTAGAATGATGAAGAAAGCGTAGGTATGTATGTGAATGTATATCTAGGGACCTAGTGAGGTGACCTTGGATCGCGTCTTTTTCTTTCCCTTGAAAAGGGAGAAAGATGCGTCGACGCTCTTTCTTGGTGATGATTCCTGTGCTTGGTGAGGTTGAAAGAAAGAGCGTGCATACTCATGCATGCATCCATGCAAGGTAGGTAAGTAGGCGGGCTCAGCTCGTCGTGATGAAAAAGGAATAGCAACTAGATTCTCATATGTATTACAGTCTGCTTGTGGATTGTTTCCGCTTCTGTATACATTTGTCCATACAGAAGAAAAGAGAGAGATCTCGGAGATGTCTCTATGAAGGATGCATCAGCGGGGCATCTCCGGCTCGGCCTTTACCCCCCCCTGCACCTCCTCCGCTCTCTCTATCGTCCTCTTCTGTCGACTTTTCTTGTAGTCCACTCTCAGCTGTAGTTTCTCATAGGCACTCGCCACCTCGGCATTTCTTCTTAGCTCCATTACCTTCTGGTCTTTCTCTTCTTTCGCAAGGGGATGATAATGACGAGGAGAGAGATCTAGTTACTCGTAGTCTAGCAGCATCTCCCTTCTCTCAGTCAGTTTCTTCTACAACCCACACCAAGCCTTCGTATGTACATTATCATCACCGTGCCCCTTCTTTATCTAGTACATCTTCCTCTAAATCCTTCTCTCCATCTGTCTCTAAACGAGGTAGCTCTTCTTCCATTCCCGTCTTACAGCAGAGGCCTGCTCCTCATGTATCACCTCTTTCTTCTTCTTCGTTGCATCTTCCTCGGTCTCGTTCTTCATCGTCCTCTCTCTCAGCCTCTTCTTCGTCTTCAGCACCTGTCTCTTCTACTCCTGCTTTATCACAGCCGTCTCAGACACCTACCACTACGGTCGGCTCCTCTCCTACCACTATTCTTCCTCGGGAAGTTTTAACAGGCTCTTCTTCATCACCGTCTCCTAAGTCTTCTATCATCTCTCTCGAACCCCGTTCCTCTTCTCCCTCTGATAAGTATTTATCCTCTTCTTTCCTCTCCGATCTATCGCCTGTCTCATCTTCATCTGTAACTCTACCGGAACTCTCTCCGTCATCACAACTTCGACATAGTGACTTTCTCGCTTCCCAGCTTCTTCCTTCACATCCCTATGCAGTCCAGGGAGTTCTCTCAGAGAACGGTTTAGAGTATTTCATTCTGCCGCATGCACACCCTCCAGGCTCCCTCGAAGTCCATATGGAGGTTCATGCTGGAAGTACAAGTGAAGGGGATCATGAGAGGGGTATGGCTCATCTATGTGAGCATGTGAGTTACATGGGGAGTAGAAAGAGAGAACGGCTTATCAACTTACAAGCAGAAACCAATGCCTATACGGATTTCCATCATACAGTTTTCTTTGCGGCCTGGAGGGGAGGTGATCATGAAGAGCATGCAGCGGAGGGAGAAATAGGTGATGAGGCCGAAACTCGCGGAGGGAAGAGGGAAGGGATAGGTCAGAAAGGACAACAAGGAAGACCGACAGTTCAACGAGGAAGAAAGAGAGAGGACGATGAGCGCTTCTCTTGGAGCAATTCCAAAGGAATAAGAGGGGATGATGGTGATGGGTCTCCCCCCAGCCAATCTCAGCTGACGAAGAAACGACTTAAGCTTGCTCTTGAAGCTATGAAGGAAGTTCTTGAGGTAAGACCTAACACAGAAGAAGAGAGAAGAGACGTCCGAGAGGGAGATCGCGAGTTTTGAGAGACAGAAACTTCTCGGCATATTCTTCTTTCCGTCCGTTGTGTGGGAGGATTGGATACCCCAAGAGTGCTAGTGTTGTCTCTTCATGAAAACTCCCCTAGTATACGAAGACTGATGCCTTCGTGTGATATGTGTGTTGAGAACGTCTCTCTTCCCTTGCTTAGGATGAAGATCTAGTTTCTTGAAGTTCTTCAGTCTACGGTGTGTGAAGCGTGTTTTCGCATCTTACACGCACTCCCATGTAGCACCAGAAAGCATTCCTACCTGAACAGCGAGCTTCGCTACCTATATCAAGAGAAGAAGCAGAACACACAACGGATAGACTCCTACCTATAAAGAGGACTTCGAAAAAGAAAGAAAAAAGTAGAGGGGAGGTGAGAGAACTCAGACAGAGACAGAGAGAAAGACAGGCCTTTCTCTCTCCCTTCTTTCGATTCTTGATCCACAACAAAGACGAAGAATCGTTTAGAGTGGACAAGGAGACTCTGGGGGAGACCCTTTTATTTCAAAGGACCAGAAGAGTAAGAAGTTCGATGACAGCGAGAGGACTGAGATTCGAATTGAAGGAAGTGGATAAAGAGATAGAGAACGCGTAGAGCCTGTATTTTCCTTTACGGCAACTATTCTCTCCACGATTGCAGCTATCCCAGCCGTGTAGACTCAACCTGACTCACGACTTGCTGTTGCTGTCCTTCCTTCTGTCTCTATGGCGAGAGCCTCTATGTACTTTTTCCTCTCTTTTTGTCTGTTTCTTCTCAGGCGCCTACACAGTTTACTACCGAGCGTCTCAACAAGGAGAGAGCTGCAGTTATCTCAGAGGCATCCCTTGTCAATACGATCTCTTATAGAAAAGAGCAGCTTCTTTTATCTCGGTTGCATGCAGAGACCATTCTTCCATCTCGTTTTCCTATAGGACGTCTAGAGCAGATTCGATCATGGTCTATCGAAGATCTCCGAAGCTTTCATTCGAGACATTACCGCCCGGAGAATGCGGCTATCTATATAGTAGGAGATGTCGGATCAGGAATAGCAAAGGACGCTATCAGGAGTGTCTTGGGACCTGTTAAAGGAAAGAAAGAAGAACAGAAAAGCTGGGCGATGCTTAAGAGCTTATGGTGGAATACAGCTAAACAAATGTAAGGGAAAGAAGAAGGACCTAAGACAATCGAGATAGATGTGTCGGGTGAATGTCTCACCTATTAAAACACGACCACTACTACTCACTGCATGCTGAGGATGATGATGCTGCTACGGATTGTATGAATGATAGGGGGTGTATATCTTGGAGATAGATAAGACACAGAAGGGCCTGCACGTCTTCTCACTCCAAGGATAGGCACTGCGTGACTATGATGAAGCTTCTACTGACTTGTGATGGTTGAGTGTATATCTCAGCCAAGGATAGACAAACAGATAGACCAGTGAGAGAAGTCGAGCAACTTCAGAGAGAACGTCCTTCTTCCTCTTCTGTGTGTGTGTTGGATGTTTCTTCATACACTCCACATATTCGAAGCCGATCTACGCATCGTACAATAGAATGGAAAGCAAGACAACGAACTATCCAACTCATTGAGAGTGTCGTCCAGGGTATATATATGGATATAGATATAGCTGTAGTGGATGCATAGGCATCTAGATATCTACAGATGTAAGTGTGGGTGTACCGCGGCCTTGTGAGTGCTGAATGGCAATAGACACATGCATACATACATACAAACATACATACATAGATACGAGCGTGATAACTTCTTGCAGATTTTTCTTTATGCAAGGTACATCTTCCCTTTCTCCGTTTCTCGTAATTTCTCTTGTCCTTCCATTATATTCAGATCTGCGTGGTTCCCCCCCCTTGCTCATCGGTGGAGACGTCAGGCGCCTTCATCCTCGGATGAAACTTCTACTCCTCCCTCTGCTACCTTAGGTAGTAGTAGCGCCCCTTTTTCTCCTCCGAAAAGTGCCTCTGCTCAAGCGGGCTCAACGTCTTCCCTTACAGACCCAGAAACGCACACACCAACGGATACTGCGGCGGCTGTCGTACGTGACAATCTCTCCAAAGACGTACACCTCTCAGGAGGTGTAACTACAGCGGAGGAGCCTCGTCACGGCGAGTTCTCCTCTTTCGCATCTATTCCAGGAAAAGATCAAGATCACGAGAAATCACTGAGAGAAGGAGAAATCTCTTCGTGTGATCCGTCTCTTTCCTCTCTCGCGGAGAGAGATGTGTCTCGCCCCCCAGATTCTTCTTGTGATGCGCTTCCCTTAAGCCGACAGTTGCATGTATGGCAACATCCGCTGATCCAACAGTTTTCTTTAGTTTTTCTACTGAAGCAGAAGATCGAGCCGTTGAAGACTTTACTTGATTATAAAAGACTTATCCTTCGAAAGCTTGTTCTTCAAGCACTAGGCCTACGCCTAAGTTCAGCAGTACGGCAGGGACCCCAAGGCCTTCAGCAAGTTGATGTATGTGAAGCTAATAGCATAAAGGAAGGATGTCGAGTCCTCAGTCTTGAAGTGCAATCTGCTCAACGTGGAGATGACTGGAAGGCAGCTGTAGCCACAGGTATACAACAGGTAAGTATATGCATATGTATATGTGTTATACGAAGATACAGACATTGGCACTGCTGCTGTTACTACTATGGATTTTACGACGAAGAGGTTAAGACTATCGTGAAAGGGAAGTCGATCAAAGCAAATGTATCAGCTGTCCATAGTATGTGTTTTTGTATGGAGAAAGGGTTCCTGGGGCATTCGATTTTGCGGCTTTGCTCTAAGGGGTAGCTACAGCCCATTCTCAGTTTCCCTGCGAATCTCTTTTACTTGGGAGTCTATACGTCCGTAGAGGTGAGAAGAGAGTGAGGATCACATGCAAGCCAGGGCAGTGAGGAAAGCGAAAATCAAGTGTACTTCGGGTCTTTTAAGCTAGCCGGCACAGAGGATCGGGTGTCTGTACACCTGAATGGACTGAGCTGTAACACGGGAAGACAGAGATTCCTCTTACACGTTTTCAATCTTCAGGCGAGACACTGGTTAGATATACATGTATATGTATGTATGTATGTGTATATATTAGGTGTCCTCGTATATACGCCGAGAATAAACACCTCACTTAGGAGACTTCGGAAAAAGCGGCGATGCCTAAAGGTGGTCTTGTGTCTAGCTATTAGGATGCCTGTTGAAAGAGCAGCTCTTTCGTTCGGTAGCGGGGATGATACATGGAGAACAACTAACTCACTCTCGAGATCCTCTCTTTCTCATTGATCTTGCAGTATCCCTGAATGCAACGGTGAAAGGCATAGTTCCTCTCCCACACACCGCGGAAAACTTGACTATAGACAACTGGTCAATCCGACTCGACACTACAGAAAGGCCGATCGTTACCATGCTTAGGAACCTCATTTGTTTCTTTTCTCTCTGAAGGACTTGTCTGAACAAGTCCCTTGAAATCATCGGTCTCTCTTACCTCGTCTCAAATACGCATATTCTCTCTGTTAATCTATCTTTGCTATCATGATATATCTCTCCTTTCTCTTTCAGATGCGACGTATGGCGCGTTACGGAGTGTCTATATCTGAGCTACGAAGTCTTTTATCAACATACGAATTAAATCTCAAGCGTCTCCAGTTATCTCAGCTTGCCTCAGCTGATATGGTCCGAGTTCTAATGGAAAGTGCTGCATGCAAACATACGATTCTACATCTAGAAGAAGAGAAGATTCTCGCCATGAGTTTACTTGGAGTCTCGTCAAAGAAGAAAGGGCCACTTCCTCGTGGTTCTTCATTCAGTGAGAAAGAGACGGGTGGTAACAATGATAAGGACAATGAGAAGAATGACGAAGATATAAGTGAAGATGAGTTAGCTCTACTTCAAGATATCAATGTTGAAGCGAGAGATCTATGTGAATGGATAGAAGCGAAACCGGAGATCCCTGAGAGTGGCCCAGATGTTGTCTTAGCTTTCATGCATGGCCCTGCTACTGCGCAATCAACGGCAGCTTGGTCGTTACCTCATGAAGGGAGAGAGAATGAGAAGGAGGAAAGTGAGCATGGAGACCAAGAAGAAAGCAGAGATGACATCCTTGTCTCTGGAGAAGGACAGGGTGTTCGCTTGTCACAGCCTTATCGTCATCTCCATCATCATGAGTCTTCTATGAATGAAAAGCCGCAGGGAAAACACGACACTGCTTCGGTGCTCACGGAGGGGCATCTAGCTACTGGTGAAGACAGAAGAGTAGGGCCTGCAAAGGATGTAGAAGGAGAGAACAGGAAAGGAAAATCATCGAGGAAACTCACAGAAAGGGAAGATGATGGTAGGCATCGCCTTGTGCAAGAAGAGAAAGGAGAGCCAGTCACACAGGAGATGGAAGAGACTCCTATAGAGGGAAAGAGAGAAGAAGAAGAGGAAAACGACGACAGGGAGAGGAATGAAGGAGATGCATTAGTCCCTATAAAGAAAGAAGCCATTCTAACTGCTATTGATGAGATTCTCAAGAAAGACGTCGAGCCACCTGTAGAAGATGTCAAGGTAAACAGCACTTGTTGGTAGATCTTATTCAGCAGGTCTTTATTGGCTTTGCTTACTTCCTTGACCCCTCTCTCTCTGCGTGCAAGGCGGGCCTTGCGCGCTGACTCATAGTGCCGGGGAAGAGATAAGGCATGCTGTTACCTAGACTTTTCATCTCTTACGTATCAGGGGGAGGAGTTGCATGGATCCACCTCACCTATCGTACAGAGATTGTATCTACTGAGATGTCCCTCACTATCTTACAAGGCGATCTGTAGTCAGGAAAGTGATAGTCTGTTACATCCTCCAGCGCCAGTAGAGAAGTGTAGGGAGGAGTCGTATGGCTAGCTACGCTTGGTCTTTGTTCACTCGAGTTCCCGGAAACGTTGGTATCGAGGTGAGGTGAAAATACATGAATGAAGAAAGACCAGGAGACATAGTGGAACTGTGGTCATGTATTTTTATCCTTTGTAAGAATCACCATTTCTCTCCCTCCCTCCCATGCATGCAGCCACCAGATCAACTTATCAGCCCCGAGGAAGTAATAGCTTTGGAACGTCAGATGATGGATTCGGCTAGTCTACAGTCCCTTCAACCACAAGAAGAATCTAATAGGGAGATGAAAGGAATTGAGCCCCCCGGAGGGCTTCATACCTCGTTTCTCGCAGCAAATCAGATTCGGTTGAGGCAACTTCCTAGCGGCATTAAATTGAACCTGAAGACAGCTGACGATGAGAAAGGAACGGCTTTTCTTCGTCTAGTCATTCCAGGTGAGAGAGCTTAGCTAGATGCTCTGTGGCGGAGAGAAAAGAAGAGAAATTCTCTTCCAAGATCTTGTTAGGCACATGTACGTCCTGTTCTTACTCTTGTCTCTGAGTGTGAATGAAAGGAGTAGAGCATGCAAGAGTCGGGCGTGATAAGATGGAATTGATCGGGTGAGTTAGTGCTCATATTGATGACTGCATGCTCTCGTGTCTGTGTATTGTTGAAGGTGTATTTATTACTAGTGAGTATGCTTTGTATTCCTTCAATCACTCCAGCATGACAGCTGCTTCGTAGTCTCAACATATATGGTAGTGCTAAAAGTGTAAAATGGATTGCTTATGCTGGTCGAAGGTTTATCGAGAACTCTTGATTCTTGTGTTGAGATACTTTGTATGTATTCTTATCTCGAACTTCGTAACGCATGTTAGTTCCGCAGTGAAGCCCTTAGCGCCACTGTGTATACACCTCAAGGTGTATGCGTACGTGCATACTTGCTGGACCAAGTATTCTCATACTCGATCCTAGACTACAAATGGCTTTTCCCCTAAACCTTTACCGCCAAGTGTATCTACACGTCAGAGTATATGTCTGCATGCATGTACCTCATGGATCTTCCAGGAGGTCGCATGGGAGCAGGTATTCCAGCTCCCCTTTCACCTCAAGGAGTGGGTCAAGGAGAAGAAGAAGAATCAGAAGAACTGGAAAGACGACGTCAATTCGGAGCGGCTATGGTTATCGGAGCGCGTACTATGATGGAAGGCGGTGCCTTAGGAAATTATACAAGACAGCAGGTCGAGATGTTTTGCCAGAAAAATCTTATCGGTATGTGTCCGAGCATGAAGGCCTCCCCTACGAGAGTGGAACAGGCGGTGTGAGGTGTATGTACACCAGTCACGTGAAGTTACATGGCAGTGCAGGGCCACGTAGATGTCCAGCACTACAGCTTTCTTGCAGGTTCACATGAGACTCAAAGTTGCTGGAGAGCCAAGCGGGGGAGCAAGTTTCTCTTACTCTATCCTTTCTTCCAGAATGGTGTAGCTTGCAGAGAGAAGAGAAGGATGTCTGAGTGAAGAGAAGGAAAGCATACTCTTCTTTCTCTTTCTCATAGAATCTTGAACTGAAAAAGATACACTCGCTATGTCAATCCTTCTTGAGCGGGGAACCTTTCTGGTTCCTGCTGAAGAGAAAGAAACACACGGGCACACATTCAGGCTCCATGCCTACTAAGAAGATCTTCCCTTCTATCGATACACTTTCTCCTTCACTGAGAGGAGTATTAAGAGCACTCGAGCCAGTTCATGTGAAGAACCGCATGCATCTCATTCCTTTTTGGGTCCACTCAGGCGTTTCGATTGACTGCCTAGATGAATTCTTCGCTATCGATATTAGCGTTCCGACTACTACGCGACTTGATACTGACGACGTATCACCGTCATCTCTTTCAAGCGGTTCAAAGAGCCCTAAAGCCGGAGCTTTAGAAAGCGCTTTCCAGCTCTTACGTCTGATACTCACGTCTTTTGTATTTGAAGAGGATGCCTTCAAGAGGGGGAAGCAGCAGGTGCTTCATGACTACGAGCACTACACCAAAGACTTAGTGGTAGGTCTTCCGCAGAAGAAGAATGCTTTTCACGAGCAAGTTTTCAGAACCGAGGGAGAGACAGAGAGAGAGGGTGAGAAGCGAGGGAGAGGACGACGGGTATCACTGGACGCCAAATCCTCAGCAGATATACATAGATAGATCTATACATGAGTATATATGTATATCTATAGAAAGAAAGAGAGTAAGGAAAGTAGGCGGTGAAGGGAGGAATGCATGAATGAGGAATCTGTCAGCTATATGCAATTCATGTCTTGTGCGGCTTCGCCTTCGAGTCTCAAGCTCAAATGATCTGAAGAATGTACAACATAACAAGTGTAGTTACAGCTCCTGTATGCTCCAGGCGTCTTAAGTCACACGCGCCTATTGTGAGGTACTACTTCAAAGCGCGCCCGCTCGCTCTCTTCTCTACACGTATCTGGCTCGAGGGTCTGTGAGGAAGGCGTGTAGTTGTGTTTCTCTTGTACCGAACAACCTAGCAAGTGATTGAACGTGAAAGTCATGAAAGAAGCTAGCCAAGTGCTGTTAACGAGAGTCACAGTAGCAATAGATTCTTCAACTGATCAATCCTGAGGAAGTGGAGGTGGGTCTTTTTCTCATGCAGTTCGCGAGAAGGTCCTAGTTCAACCTATGATCCTCACTCCACTACAAATTCTACCCCGCAGCACGCATCCCCTTTAGAGAGCTCCTCATCGAAAAAAGGACGACTGCTGAGAAAGTATAAAAAGACGAAGAGAAAGGAGACAAGCTCTGCTGTGACACTAAACAGGGGGCCTCAGTCCAGTCTTTCTTTACTTGGGCTAGAAGATATCGCGCGGAGTCGCTGCTTTAGTTGCTACTCTTCATATTGATCTCTACTTTTCTTTCTCTTTACTGTATGATCTCATGTATGAAGATGTATGTTGTATGTGTGTATTTCACAGGCTTATTCCCTTGGAGAGCTGGTAATAGAGATGAGTGGAGATGATCCGCGTTTCCGATGTCTCCGACCTGAGAATGTTAAGCCGTTGACTCTAGATACTATTCGTCGTACTCTCCTTCATCATCTTTCATATCAGCTAGCTAAAGGACATATGGAATTGAATATAGTTGGCGATATTGATCTAAATACAACTGAACGCTTAGCAAATGTCTACCTTGGTAAAGACCTAGAAATTCCTCTCATCAGAGACGTCGATCCAACTGACTCATCGACAGCAGATACAGTGGACGGGGTCCTTTCATCTTGTGTTGAGAAAAGTAGAGAAACCAAGCACACCTCTGGAGTGCTAAAACGTGGACTTTCTCAGTTTAAACAAGAAGGTGAACAGGAGGATACGATCAATGTCGATAGCAACGTTGAGTCTTCTTCACCTACTACCTCTATGACAGATCAACGTCTTAACTCTCCGTTCATTCAGCTCTATCATCAAGATGAGGAGAGGAAGGTCTCATCGTCGTTCTCAGCTCCCCCACCGTTGTTATTCTCGCCTGTTGGAGTGCCAGCCCTTGCTAAAGAGAATGTGGGTCTGAATTCTCCAGACAGTTCCTCTCAATCCGTATTCTCAGCAACAGCACAAGATCGCAGATCTCCATCCTCTCCTTCACACCATCTTTTAGAAAGGTCTGAGGAAAAGACGAAGAAGAAGAAGAAACGTGTACAAGTCCATGTAATAGATTCAGATGAACGAGCTGTCATTCATCTTGTAGGGCATGCGCCTAATAGGTGGGGTATACCAGGCGATGATCAGCCCTCGTCACGGAGGTTCTTCTCTTCATCCTCTTCTTCTTCTATTCCTCGGTATAACAAGGAAGATGGTATCTTTTCGCTATCCTCGCCTTTCTCTTCGTTTTCTTCATCATCGTCTTCTCTTTTGCCAGAGAACCCTAGGAGAAGAGGTGGTGGACAAAACATCGATACGACGTCTTCCTCGCTAGGCTCTTCTCAAGTCGATCGCGAAAATAGAGAATATCGAGGGGAGCTCAACATCTCTCAAGATCGGCGTCGCCATCCTGCATTTGGTCGCGTAGCTATGTGGCTACTTCAAGAGATTGTCTCCAAGAGAATGTTCAGTGTGGTAAGGTCATCTTCACATCAGAACTTCTCATCTAGAGAGAATGCAGTGTATAGACAGTCGATAACATACATATATGGAGAAGATGCATTTCAACTACATGGCCTTCGATCAGTTGGCATCGGTTCTTTTTCTTTAGAATCTTTTTCTCTTTTATCTGAGCAGCAAAACGATACCAATCTTCTTAACTGCTACTGAGAGGACACTTCCAGTACTGTCCGAGTGCAGGTTCAGTAGATCACCTTCTCAAGGGAATAAAAACCGGCAAGTCACGCTCTATTTTCTTACTACTCAGAGGCCAAACGCTTAAACAAGCCCCGGTGCATTCCACTCTCACATACATAAACCTAATCTATCTCTCTGAGCATCTATATGTATATAAATATATATACAGATGTTTGGCTCTGTCTCTATACATATATGTATACATTCAAAGACTACACCTCCTCCATGTGTGGGCTGAATGAGTATGTATGCTGCCTGTCCTTCTGTCTTTTCCTCTCACTCAAATCTCATTCTTTTTGCTCCTGGCTGGAGACCTTTGCTCCCGTATTGCCTTGCCCCCCCTATACTTTCCGTTCAGCTGCGAGAAGAACGACGCTTAACATACGATGCCGTCTTCGAGTTCATGGCCTTTGAGATTCTTAGAGGAGGTTTATATGTAGTTACAGTCCAGACAGAACCAGGGCTTGTCGATACTGTCCTTCACGCTGCACGGAAGGCATTGAAAGATCTCGCGACGATTCGCCCTATCCAAGAATTTCAGCTGGAGAGCGCTAAGAAGCAAGTCATCTCTAGACATATGCATGATAAGAAACTTGGCCGCTACTGGATGGAATTGCTCGCAGGCGTTCAGCTCGACAATGTAAGTGATGATGAGGAAGATACAGTCTGTCTCCTTAAGAGATCAAGAACGGTGCCGTAGGAGCCGAGATCGTATCTCATCGATGATATTCTAGTGAGAGTGCTGAAAGTATAGAAAGAAAGACGCACATACAGGGCGGAGGGCCTATATATATATATATGCAGCCATACATGGATGTGTGTGGGTAGGTATG
Source organism: Cystoisospora suis (assembly GCF_002600585.1). Classification (NCBI taxonomy): domain Eukaryota; phylum Apicomplexa; class Conoidasida; order Eucoccidiorida; family Sarcocystidae; genus Cystoisospora; species Cystoisospora suis. Next base: position 22,460 of record NW_027157187.1, read on the forward strand.
TATGTGTGTATGTGAGTCTCTATCGGAGTGCACCGTAGAATGTTTCAGGGTATGTAGCTTGTACTCGGGGCGTAGAGAAACAGATCATTGAGAAAGCGTGGAGTTGCCAGGCGGTAGGCTACCTCCTAGACAAGAGTTCACATGAAAGTCTTCATAACGTCGGTTCTCTGGAGCTATAGATGATGAATGACAGCGATCATCCAGAAAGAACCGAAAGGACAACGCCTTGGTTTCCTGGGGGGGTGAAGGCGAGAAGACACCGTTGCAATATAGGTACGTTCGACTGTTTGCATGCGCTGCTTGGTATACTACGTTGCTGAAGTATGTGTCTGTACATCACCGGCACAGCATAAGTAAATGTATCTCTTCAGATCGATTTACGACATCGCCGACAGATATGCACACGCAGTACAGATGATAAGGATGTTCTTTTGTCTTCTTCTTTTTCTCTTCTTCCCCTTCTTTTCTACAGCTGCCACAGAAGAGCATCGACTACATCAAAGACGTTAGCGCCGTCGTTTCAAGTGTAACGCTCGATGACGTCCAAGAACTGTATGAATCTCTTGGTGTGAAGGACGAAGACATATGGGAGGGTATAGGTATATCTGGCCCTGTCCCTCCGTCGCAGTTTGGTCGCAGACCCACAAAAGTGTCTGTATCATCGAAACTAAGGAATTCGATGGAAGGTCGATGATGATGATCATCATCATCCTCTTGCTGTCGTTCTTCTAAATGAGTAAAGAAGTTCAAGGAAAGAAAGAGAGAAAGTCACTACGCAAAACTTTCTCTGCTGTTGTTGTCTTCATCTCTCGCAGTGCTTCTCTCAGGGGGGGTAATGAAGGATCTCATGGGGGTAAGAAAGATGTATTGATGGATGGGGATGTAGAAAGACCTAGCTTCTTTGTCGAGCGTTGTTGTCTGCTTGTTCTTATTGCTGTTGTCTACAAGCTATCTCCTCATAGTGGAGGCTAGCTGGATCGAGCCTCTCCTGCGAGTTTGGCTAGACATGATGAGAATACAGCGACAGAGGTTATCGATGAAAACGAACAACCCCCGTCGCTGTATTCTTACGCACGCGTTATAACGATGGGCGTGGCTGCTGCTACTGATGCTCCCTGCAGTGGATTCTTGATCGCTGGTTGAGTACGCTTTTTGTATGTATAGACACATACACAGAGAGATAGACACTCTGAGGGGTGGTGTTGTCTCTGTATGAATATCTATACGTAGATTTATATCTATGCATGCACACTCTCTGCACTACGTTCTCAATGGCCATGGAGGTAGGGGTACTGTCTACAAGTGAGAGAGAGGAAAGGTCATGAGCCAACCACCTGCGTGTTCGACTCATAAGTGCTGTTCTTCTTGAACTACCCCATATACACACACACGAGTATAGGGTTCTCTACCGGAGAGACCTTCAGCCGTGATAGCCTACCTGATATAATTAGATACAATAATAGTTTTCAGACACACTTCAGATGTACAAAACGTAGGCCGTATCGTCTTTCTTCTTAGGGAATGTAACACCCGCTCTTGTTCTGTAATCGTCATTCAACCGCCCCTCAACACCCCCGTATTACATACGCAGCGACATGTTTGTTTCTTTTCTCTCGCCCGACATCCCTCTGTGGTGAACGTGAAGTCTCCTTGTAACTTGAAGCAGCCGGGATGGTTGTGATGCTGTTAAGTCTGTTGTGTGTGTCGATTGACTGACAGAATCACTACTTGAACAAGTGAAACCCAGGAACGCAAATCTCACATGAAAACTCTGTCAAACATACGGTGTAGGTGTATTTACACTAGAAACCTGAATGAACAGTCGCAATGGAAAGGGTCCATCTCTCACGCCCATTGTAAAGGAGGCGCGATGAGAATGAATGATGCCCTCCTCCTATGTTAATCTCCACAGAAAACTGCTCATAAGATCGGGGTGCTCCCTTGGTATTTTTCGCGCTCGTCGGTAAAACACATTCAGCCATGCATCTCAGTTGTCCATCACGATTTCACTTATAGGCCTCGCCCCATACAGGAAACAGAGAGAAGGCAAGGAGACCTGCGCGGTAGGGTGTGTGTTGCAAGAAGAGGCGAAGATGACATGCAGTGAAGCGTTCAAGCACGAGGCGACTTTAGAGAAACACAACTTAAAGACGCGTCGAGGAGGAAAAAAGCCCCAACCAGGCAACAAAAGGGGGCAGCAGCAAACGCAGAGCTACGGCATGCATGGGCATGCGCGGTAAACTTTTGCAGTTGCCTAGATACCGTAAGGACGGCTATTCAATCGTGCGTCCGACGAAATTCACCCGTCAGGTTGTTAGGTGATTCCTAACCGCGACGAAAAGTTTGCGTATGTGTTTCTATAGGCTTTTCATTCCTTCTTGCGTCACCTGATGTGGGATGTAGGTAATTGAATCTATCTTTCTGCCCTGAAGGTCTTCTTAAGACATCCCGGAGATACACAGATTGATGGGCTTTGTCTCACATTCTAAGAAAGAGTATGACGTTGCACTATTAAGCTTAGGGGGCGTGCATGTGCATAATGAAAATGATTGAGAAGGTTCTGTGTCTGAAAAGGAGGAAAAGGAGGTAGTCACATACATCTCGATGGCTTCAGAGATATTGCCTGCCTTGCATCCCTCTGTAGATTCGGAAGCTCCTTGACTATGGAGGAAAGTAAAGGCTAGCTATGCACATCCTAGCCAGGTGTCTAGATTGTCATTCTATTCTGTTAGGCGCTCCCTCTGTGTGTCCGCTTTCTATACAACGTTATGCGTTTGCCTTCTTGCCACGTGTATCAACATACACGTGTGGCGAGTAGGGGAAAGTAGATCTCGGAGAAGGAAGGAGAGCGATCCTTGTGTGACCAAAAGGTGTCTTTCCTGTTGTGCGACTTCATACATTTCATTATTTGAGGACATTTAACTGAAGTGGTACACACCTGCCTTGTGGTTATGTGACCTCTTAACGAGATCCAGACACCTCTTTGTTTTCGTAGATCAAGAACTAGGCACCTCGAATGAGTCTCTATATACAACATCGGCAGCAGCAGTTACGCTCTCCCGGGCGTCTCTTCATCGATACGAACGCGATCATTCTATGCACTGGCCAAGAAAGAGGTCTCTCCTATCGCCGAGTAAATTCATCGACCGAGAGAGACTGGGGCTATCTATCTATCTATCTCTCCGATACGTGGAGTACGAAACCACCTATTACAGCAAGACGATTCTGCTACAACACCCCACCTTCTGAAGGGCGTTCCTCTTCTTTTTTGTATTCTTTTGCCACTCTGAGAGACACCGATCTCTCCGCTGCTGTCTCAAGACAGACGGTCTAGCTAGCTGGTCACGCTCGATTCTTTCCTCTATTTGAATGCGCTGGCCTCCTCTCGACTTTCCTGATAGTCAACGTTATCATTAGCAATCATTAGGGATGTCACTCCACCGTTTATCCTAAAAATACATGAAGGTTGAAGAGTTTTGGAAAGATCTCTCTTCTTTCTTCCTTCTTTAAGTTCGATGAACTCACTTCGGATAGATCCCACATGATACAGGAGTACTACTGTGTACAGCCATCGGCACAAAAATACGAAGACGACGTGATCTATAGCCTGCTTGCACATCCAGCCCCCCGTACACAGATACATATGTATACGATGAAAGACAGACAGGACAATCAATAGATGTCCCATTTTATGACGTACTTAACGTCTCACGGCTCCGAAGAAAAAAGTGTGAACCTTTCTCTGAGCTACAGGGGGGGAAGAACAGTTCGCTTTGGCAGACTTCCCCCTATTGCTAGTCTTCCTGCTGCTGCCCCTCGAGAGTCGCACGCCGAGGTAAGGAGATACACCTATACACCCAGCCATCTATTATGAGACACTCGTTCGCGATACTTTGCCTATGGATCGAAGAGCACTCAGTCGTGATAACCGACACCAAGGAGGAGGTCTTCTTTGGTAGCTAAACTCTTCTTCGTCTTCCCTTTCTTTTCAAGAAGCACGTCGCTATAAGCAAACAGTTGTACTTGTTGTGGGTGTGAAAAAGCAGAAAGGAAAAAGACCTCTTTTTTCAGCTGAGAGAAATCCCGTTGACTGCGACAGAGTTCCAGGGTATTGTTTGAAGTAGACAAGGGACCCCTGCCCCTTCTTTTCATATCTAGATGGCTTTTGCAAGTTCGAATTTACACGTACTACACCCCGAGACGGATGAAGATGAAAGTGCTCTCAAAGAGAAGAGAAAACGCACGTCAGAAGAAGGAAAAGTCTGTCTTTTCTCTTCCTTATGATCCTCTGGATAGACATGAGAGATTCCTCTTCTTTGTATGTCATTCAGCAAATCGTGGTACTGGGAGAAGGCACCTATTCCCCTCACGTCGATTACTGTCCTCTCTCTCTTCACTCTCTCCCTCTCCCCTTAGATCCCTCAACGTATTCGTAAGGTCTTCTTCTTCTCTCGCGGTCACTGGCAAATCTCACCTTTCACGTCATACCTCGTCGCGTGAAGAGATCCATCATCTTCCTATGGAGAAGAAAAGACCGTAACAATTCGTTCCTTCAGTTACATACGTACAACGCGTACTACAACATACAAACCCAGCATCTACGGTTACTACTACTACTATGAAAATAAGGGTCATACTCCTGGCACCCCTTCCCTGTCCCTTCTCCTCTCCCCCCCCCCTCTATCCTTCAACAGCGCATGCATGTTGTAGAAAACTTCTCTGTCTGTCTTCGAACATCACTCAATCTTCTCTGCTTTCAAACAATCCGTCGCATCAAAGGAAAGAAACGAAACTATTCGCTGGTCTTTTTCTTACAGACACAATGGAGGAAAATTTCTCTGACTGCGCGACACAAGACTTATATCTATACCAAACAACTTACAGCCGTCAGTCAGGGCTCTATTCTTTCATATCTAGAGCCCTCTATACAAAAAATTCAGGTCGGCGGAAGAGACGATCCTCTTCTCCCTCTCTCATCAAAATCATAGGTCGCCTCACTGTACGTACACTAAGAGACTCACGGCTTCCCCCCTTGCCTCCTCCCCCCTCCCCGCTAGCCACAGGAGAGGGCGCTATGAGAGGAGAGCAGGAGAGAAAGAGAGAGCCGCGCAAGCGTTCGTGCTCTTGAAAGTAAAGCAAAGGTTCAAATGGATCAGTCTCTACTTTGGCGACTGAATGAATGCATGCAAGCATCCATGGAAATCGGGACAACTACTCCTCCATCCCTGTATAACTCCACAGATACATCTCCTGCGATGACTCTGTGTGTGTGTGCCGTCCCAAGTCGAGAACGACGAGACGCGAGGAAAGAAAAACGAATCCGTCCCTGCCTTAGGTTTTTCCCCTAGATCAAATCACGCCTTGTACATACATCCTCGAGGAGAGTCTTCATGTATCCTCTTGTATCTATCTGTCCATCTCGCTCTCTATGTCGATCGGCACTTGTCACCGTATTAGCATATAATTAGTGAAGAGGTCTGCCTCGTTGAGAAACTTCATGTCTCTGAAGAAGCTTTCATCTTTCATCTGCAATCTATTCTCCAGCATCATAGACATATACCCGAAGGGATAGGGGGAGGATCATGAATGAAAAAGCTCTTCCCAATCATTTCCTTCCCGTTCGATAGCATTGAAGCGATACAGGGGGCAGGCTATAGATCTATCTGCCCCCCTGTATGCGATCAGGCGGAGAGGCAAGAGGAATCATACATTCAAGCTCTCCCCTATACCACAAAAACTCTATGAAATTTACATACATAGCAGTCATCTATCTACTAGCTATCTCCCCGACAGGAATTGATCCAGACAGACATCGATTCTCTCATTGAGAGGGGTCACCATATCTACTTACATACCATGATACAGTAGGATCCGATTCCCCCCTAGACACTCAAGATGCATGAGAGGATCTACAGCATACATCGAAAGGGACTACCACCCGTAGGAGTGCTTGGCTAGATGGAATCCGTTGTACGTCCTTGCCTAAAAAAGCTCGGAGTTAGTTGCATGCGGTGGGCGAGGAGCAACTGTCGAAGAAGTACCTCACCCGTTCTTCTCTCTATCCCTCGTCATCAACACCATGGTAAGAAGGATAGACCTTTTCCATAGAAATGAGTCGCATGACTGACAGAAGAAGAAACAAAGCAAGTTAAAAATATCTTTCCATTCTTTTTACCACACACCACGGAAGAGAAGGCTCCCCCCCCTTCCTAAAAATATAGGCAGCGTAGACAACTACCCCTGCTACGGCTTGTTACAAATCTGTCGGAATTCTCCAAGCTGGTCTTTCTTCTTCTTTTGAAGAAAGCATCTGCTTGTTCTTTCCTTTTCTCTCGTTCAAAGGAGAAAGCGAAGATCTTCTTGAGAAACTCTCTGAAAACCTCTTCACAGGCGTTTGCCTGCAAGAGATCGAAGCATACTTACAGAGAGAAAAGCCGCTGTCTAGCTCCCGTACTTCAAGGCCATAAGAAGAAGAAGAGTAAGAGAATGGGTGCTATCCTTATGAGAGTTAGGATTATTACTATACAAGAGACCCGAACCACCGTCTTTTTTCGGCGATGAGGGAGCCTTGAAAACCTAAAGGTTGGGATGTCAGCGAGGAGGAGTAGTAGTAGTAGAACTCCACAGGAGGTAGCATCGATTGGAGCAGACATGAGATTCTCTTTTCTCCGTCTATCTATCTCTCTTTCAACCAGTCGCATAACAACTTCAAGACTAATGAATAATTTCCCTCTCTTTGATGTGGTAGTTGATAGGCGTTTTAACTGAAGTCGCTGCGTGGTGAGGTGTATGTACATACACCTCATTACTACGAAAGGAAGGAGCGAAAGATAGATAACATTTGGCCTCTTCATACAACGCTGCCATTTTTCAGAAGGATGTGTATGTGGCACCTTGGGAAAGTTGGTGTATCTTCCTTCAATCGATGAGAAGCTGCATGTGATTCTCGAGCTAAAAGATTTCCTTCCTGTCTCACCACCTGAAGAGGTACCCCTAAGGTTTGTATGTGATCAATAAAGACCATGGTAAAGAATCTAGGATAGCGGTATCATCTACATACAGAGAGGGACACCTATAGATATAAATATATATATATATATATATTGAAGAGTAAAGATACACTATTCATTAAGGTATTCTACAGAGCGAATACATACGACGATACACTTCCCCCTTTAGAGGTGGAGACGATGACGACACTAAAAAGCCATTCGTCTATTGCCCGCGGGTTCCCTCAGCTCATCATTTCTTCCTAATTACACTTTTCTATCTTTCATCTATCTATCTTTATCCATCTATTAATCTGTTCATTTATTGTCAATCTCTCTGTATTCGTCCTATCTCCCCCGGTACTCCCTAGTTGTTCTTCTCTTTTCCACAGCGAGATCCCGCATATCAATCATATCCCATATACATCCTTCATCAAATCGATGGTAGGATGTAACTTCCTGCTTTTCTTAAATCTGCCTTCTCGTCTTCTTCTCTCTCTCATCTTCCTTCATCCCTCTATTTTTCTCTCCGCCTCTGAATCAGACGGCCACGAAAGAGAGAATGATAAGAGAACTGGTGTGGTAATAGCAGTAGTAGTAGAGTAGTAGATTACCAAGAGAATCCATCCCTCTCTTGACTACTGCTCTTTTCTCGTGTGTGTCGTCTTATTATCTCGTTGCTATCTCCTATCAAGAAGAAGAGAGAGCCTTTTCAAGACCTCCTGTCCCTTCATGCTGAGGTAGATGCTGCTGCCCCCCTCATGGTGTTGCTAGAGAACGTCGACGTGACGCTTCTCTCATATCTTCCTTCTCCGCTTCCTACTCGCTTGACTTTCTTCTTTCTCAGAATTGTATGACAGAGGTAGAGCTCAAGAATCCACCGAAAAGCACCATGACCACATAGACCTAGAATCGCGCTCCCGTGTACATACCATCCATAAACCGTTGGGAGAGCGAAGGAGACCAGGAGAAGAACAACATCGACAAACGAACTGAGAGGACCTCCTAGAGAGAAAGAATTCGTTTTCTTTGCTAGAAGTACGTCTCCTTTTTCTTCTCGTCTGGGAGATCCACTCGTCGCAGGAGGGCATGAAGCAAGCTGAGTAGAGACGGGTCCATTCCTTTCATGAAGAGACATGTTCTTCTTCTGTTGCGACGAAGAAGAAGGTGATGAGGCAGGTTTCGAGATTAGTGCAAATAGGGCGTCAAAGAGATGATAATGAGGAGAAGATTCTCCATGAGTCATACTCTTATGTGCGATCTTCTGTTGCACTCCATCCTGTTGTAATGCATCGTTCTCTTTCTTGTGTTTCTCTTCTTCTCTCTTGTTAGATGATGACGATGATGCGGCAAGCGATTTCTGCGGATTCCCTGTTTGAGAAGAAGGTGCATGAACAGGCAAGCGAGAAACGGAGGTGGCCATTGCTTCAAGAGCCCATGCAAGAAGGAAGTTCATGGTCGTTAGTAAGGCTTGAGAGAAATGATCTCTCGTTGAGTGATACTGAGATTTATGCATCTCTTCGCTTGTGTAATCCTTGTCTTCCGAATTCATCGTCTTTTCATAGTTCATGGAGAGAGACTCTCCAGAGAGAGAAGAAAGAGAGGAACAACAGGTGGTCCCCTCAGTAACAGACGAACAACTACCGGTTTGGGGCTGTTTCTTTCTTTGAAGAAGAATCGACGACGTCTCATCATCCTCCATTCGCATATCTCCGCAGTAAGTCATAGAAGAAGAAGATGTTGACGGAGTAGAACTCGAGAGAAGAGGAGTCGCTGGGGCTGTAGTTCTGCTTGTGTCCCCGCTACTTGTAGTAGTAGTAGTCGTACTACCACTACTACTACTACTACTGGCAGGTCGGTCATTGTTGGTACTTAAAGGAGAGTTATCTGTAGAGCTCACATCGGTTTCTGCGTCAGCATTGTTAGTCTTATGATGAGTACTTGAGTAGCTTCCACATGTATCCTTGCACCCCAGACTTTCAACTTTCTCCATGGCCCCGCCTTCTTCTCCATCTTCTCTTTCTGTCCCCTGTCTCTCTGTGATATTTTCTTCGTCCGATATCTTCTTCTTCTCCTCTCCCTGTGTGAAAGGACACTCTGAGATGGGAGAAGTTTTGTGTTGAAGCTCTCCGTCATGTATCTTCGTCATACTCTTATGAGTGAAGTGGGCGTCACTTATAGAGGAAGAGGAGAAAGAAGATGATGAAGAGGCCTGTTGAGACATAAGAGCTTTGTGAAGAAAAGCTTTATAGGCAAGTGGCACAACGACAGCTGTGAAAGATGAGAAGATGAAGACCTCAAGGAGAAGGTGATAAGGGTGGGTCGAGTTCCATATGATCCATAGACCTCCTATGGCTAATGTATGGACACCTACCACAACCTGAGTTGTCTTAGGGCGTAGATGAGTCATATACGCTTCCACAAAGAACTTTCCAAAGAGAAAGAAGTACGAAGCATACATAATACACGCCAGATGGATATTCAAGACTTCTCTCTCAGGGAGATGCGGACTGTAGACCAGAGCTTCATAGGATAAGAATAAACCGACAAACATTTGTGTTGTCTGTAGGATCGTTATATATGGACGACAGATCTTCAAGATATAGAACCCAGGAGCGATAACAGATATAGCATAGTAGAGGTACATAATCCCATGAATCCCGAGATTGATAAAGGCAAAGTTATGCCCCATAGAGACGGTTACAAGCTGTGCATGCCAGCAATACAAGGCGACCGTAAGATGATGATAGAGATGTAAGAAGACGAGAGGTTTCTTCTTCAATACAAGAATGATGGTGTCTCCGAACTCGAGGGCTTTAGTTAAGGTAAAGAGACATATCACAGCACGTACAGGAGGTAAGAATTGAGTCTCCGGATAGATCGCTCGTGGAATCAGCTCAGGCTGTGTTAAGAGAATGATGAAGAAACCAAGAAAACTTAAAACCGAGAGACATATGTTCCAGACAAAACAGAAGGCTTTCATCTTATATGGACGACGATCTCTCATATACCATTGCAGACCATAAACAACGGGAAGATACAGAGCACAAGCGATCAAGATAGGCACTTGCAAAAGGGCCGCAAAATCCCCTCCTCCTCCTGGGCGTAAACAATAGTAATGAAAGAGTTCATAGAAACGAGATGTTGAAGAAGACAAAGAGGAGCTCCATGAGGACGGCAGAACAGAAGCAGAGGCCGAAGAGAGCACTTTATGAAGAAGAGTAGAAAGGAAGACCAACAGAGAAGGCTGAGATAAAGACTCCTCAGAGGGCGCATGGAATCGGCTCTCCAGCCCTCCAGCACTGTCGTCCATGACGACTGTAGAAGAGGAAGGTGATGGCGACATGACGGTGAAGATGATGAAAGCTACGGTGTATGTACAGACGAGATGACAGGAGATGGGCACCAAATTGCAGAGAGTTTGAAGTAGAAGAATCGGTGAGACAGGGGCATTCAGAAGAAGACAGGGTGAAAGGAAGCTTGCGTGTCGGTATACAAGAAAGCTTAGAAATCTCCTTTCTCTGTGCTTTTTTGAGAAATGAAAAGAAGATGGGAGAGAAGCTCAAAGAGATTCTGATGGAACGGAGAACATAAAGGAAAGGCAAGATGAGAAGAAAACGAGGTACCTCTCTCCATACAAGAGAGCTAGAGAGGAACAGTCAGATGAGGGAAAACGAAAGAAGATCAGAAAGAATCTTACACTTCTCTAACAAGTCGTTATGTTCATCTGTAGATACAGTTAGACCATCACTTTGGTAGTCGACCTCATTCGATCTCAAAAAAAAATTCTTCACGTGTTCTCTCTCTGTCACAACACGAAGAGAAAATTGTGGTAGAGACAGGTATACATAACAGCCGGGGGTTATAAGCTAACCAGTTAACTACCTACCCACATACGTAAATACATCCAGACAAGGAGACGTCCTAGCTGGTTTTACTAGACATGCTCATCGCTGAAGAAAGCCGCAATGGATAGGGCCTGTCGGAGCTCATTCCTGGGCTGGGCTCAGATACTCTTGCCTTTCTTTCCGTTTCTTCAGAACATATGAATGAGGAAAGAATTTTGTGTGCGACTTGTTTTGTCTTTACACACTTGATCACCAGAGAAGAATTCTCGCATCGACAGACAGGCAGATGAGAAACAGGTCGCAAAAGAACGAAAAGTATAATAGGGACCTCACTCCGCCAGATCAAATCGTTCAGGTCGTCTTCCGCGAATAGGAAGGGAGATGAGTGTGATTGCCGAGAACAGCAGCAACAAGGGTCTCAATCGCATAGTCAAACCTCTCGTGTTTCCTTTGTAGTATACAGGGAAAAAAGAACTTGAATGAGGCTATTGAAACAACAGTCAGGGGATCCCTGGATGTGGACAGATAGAGAAAAACGGAAAAGACTTTCACGGGGGGCCTGAGGCATCACTATACCAGGTCACAGGTCACGCGATGACGCTCATAGGACTGGCGTGAAGTCGTTTCTCATTACCTACCCATCGGACCAAAGACGATGCCCGGCATGTTGATAGGCGGCCCGGCACTCTCATTTGGGGGGGACCGAACAAAGATAGAGAAGGGAAGATCAAAGAGAAAGCGGAAGACCTCTTCGAATAGCTCAAAAAGATGTTGGGGAAGGGACGAAAACAGGAGTGTTCGAAGAAAGCAAGAGTGTGTGTCAGTCTTCTCCTCCTAAAGTCGCATGATCTGTGGACAGTTCAAAAAACTGAGCACGCATGGCGTGACTAAGAAGAAAGTCCGGAGACACCAGCAGGAAGCAAGCTGATGTCAGTGCGAAAGCTACGAGGTGTATGTACACCCGGCCAACGATGATGAGGGATCATGAAAGATAGAGAACGGCCTCCCGCCTATACGAGGAAACTTGTCGCTATCCGTCTTAGCCCAACTCTATACCATCAGAGGTTGTTACTTTTTCACACCCAGGCTAGTGGTGTCTCCCCCTAACAGCAAAGTCACTTTCAATGGATCGTTCCTTCATTTGCGCGTGCTTTGGATATCTCTCTAGAGAGGTCACTGTTCCCTGTCCGTCAGGACACACGTGTGATTAGATGTGAAAGGCGGGGTTTCAAAAAAGTACACACAACAAGACACTGCACCTCTTCCTGTTTTCGCCGTTCGATAGTGTGTGTCACCATCACTATGTACGGCGACGACAACCAACCAACTGTGCGATGAGGAGGTGAGTTGCTTGCTCGGGTACCCGGTCAGTCACTCAGTCTCCTCTTCGTCGTTCCACGCTAACAACCCCCACCCGAACCAAGGCCGCGCGCACCCACTACACAACCCCCACTACTGAGCGCTCTAACCATAGAAAACGGTCAGTGCTGCGATGGCAACGATCGTCACACCATCATCGATCGGAGACAGCCCATTGAGAGAGGCGCAGAGGAGGACAGCACAGCAGCGGAAAGTTTTCTTCGATCATCTCAAGTGTCAGCCAAGATCGTGATAGATGGATGTGGTAGAGGACTGAAGCTATCGGTACGCTTCTGTAGTGTCTCATTCCTTTTTCATAACACTTCTTAGTTTTCACAGAGACAGTGTGACAGCCTTGAAGGTTACTCAACACGTCTTCAAACGAAAAACAGTCTCTCGTATAATGGAATATAGTCAGTTAACAGGGACGCTTTTCGTAGAAACAAGCTCCCGCTATTGCTCTTGACTGCGTGGAGGAGAAAGAGCGGAAGAAAGCAGGTGCTCCTGCGCGTCCTATAAATTCGAAAAAAGAAAGAAGTCGAGCACACGAGGTATCAAGAAGTCTCCTTCAAACCACTGCGTCACGGCAACCGTTGAAGCGGTGCTTTCTGGGAAGCCGAAGACAGCCCAGGTTCTCCCCTCACACACTTTGAGGACCTCACCGTTGAATTTCTATGAAGCCTGCCCTCTCGCAATTCGATTCGCTTCTAGTGGTGCATCACTATTGAACTACTCTCGTGGGGCTCTTTGCAGCGAGATACCCAAGGCCGCGTCGGAAAACTCCCACTCGGCGAGAACATCTTTCTCCTTCCTTCTCTCTCAGATGGCGGTAGAGAGGAGGTGTGTATGCTTTTTTTCCATGCACAGTGCCTGTTTGGTTCCCTCCATGCAACGTGAACAGAGTCTTGTTCTGTTTTCGTCGTTCCTCGAGGGCCAGGACATTCCAGTCTCGGAGCAAGGAGTCTTTCTAGGTGTGCGTGTATCAGATTCTCTTCCTTTCCGGTAAGTTACCTTCAACGAACTCTCCGAAAAGTTTTCGTGGGTGTACTAACGTAGTACTGGCTACTTGGCATTCGCAGTGTAGAGTGTCACTGAGAGTGAAAAGGTGTTTATGGGATCTGAAGCTCTTTCCTCCGAAAAACCTTGAATGGAACCCACGTTGAATCTCCAGTCTCTAGTGAGCTACATTGTCATGAAGAGCCACGCTGAGGCAGAAAGGTGCCCGAGGCCGAGAGTACGTCAATTGTCTCGGGGAAAAGATGAAAGGAAGTACTGCTTCCTGAAAGGGAGAAAAAGAGGCACTGTAAGGAATGTAGATAGATCGGAGTGACGGACAGCCATATGCCGTAACGAGGTACTACCGCGAAGTCCGCTAGGACTCCAAGCAGCTTGTTTGATTACTACTGCTGGCATGACAAGATATCTCACGCTCACTCCACTTCGAGACACTACAATTCCTGGTGAAAAAGGCCAATACGTCTTCTTACATTTCTTGCCCACTGCTTATAGTCTCTTGCCTCTTGTGGCTAGCAGGTAAAAGATGACTGTGTGACTCCCCAGGAGCAGTGTCATGCACTACGCCGGATGCTACTCTTGACTTCATTCTTATTACGCTACACATCACTCGCACACAGCTAGAACTGACCGCCGCTTACGGCTGCTACTTAGGCGTGACAACTCGTGGCCGTCGTACTACCGCCTACCGCGCACCTATGGCGTACACCGAGGTCTGCCACTCGCTGCAACCCCTGGTTATTGCCGCTAGTTATCATTCGCTTTAGCGCTGCGATGAGATCTTCGAGTCCAGAGGATATCTGCCTAATCGACGTCACTAGCAGTTGGTGTCACGGCTTCCCCTACTGTTCTTTACCTGGTGGAACGGGCTGATAGCACTGCTGCTCGAACTGCTTCCAAGACAGTGACTGCGTCGAACGACCTGTCCCTACTGCTGCTGACTTACTAGGACTGTTTGTTCTCCTACTTCTACTGTTGATGCGATGATGACAGTTACCATGAATGATGAGAATAGTTACTCGGCGAAAGCACCGTCTCTGCTACAACGACTTCCGACAACTTGCCTCCCGCTACTACTTTCATTATTCGCACACAATCTGTTGACCAACCTCTACCACTATGGCGTGTTGATTCTCTTCTTCATTTTGTCCTTCTTCTACCTGTTTAGAAACTTCGTACGATAACGGAACACTTGTTTGATTTCTTCTCTAACACTATCTTGGAGTAAAGCACAGCATGCGTACTTGCCGGCCTACCACACCTGATTTAAGAAAGTGAACAATGACAGCGACTAGTGCGCGAAGTTGCCTGACCCTCACGAAGAATGGCAACCACTCAAGCATCGCCATCTTATCTCTCCTATCGTAAAGAAACAGCAGCTTAGAAGACAAGCCTGGTTTTCTTTTCTCTTCAGAGGGAGACATCTAGTACCCATGGATGCTATCCATAGTCATGTGTCACGTCTATGAAAAATTCCGGACTTCCTTTTCCCTTTCTCCCGTTCGGGTATAAACCAGAAACCACTCCTCCTACTGCTATTCTTCTTCTCGTCTTCCTCGAGTCGCCGTTCTCTTATTTTCATTCACTCCCTCTCTATCCCTAGAAGGGAGAGAAAGAACGCGAGAGGTACAAGGGAGAGGGGGGCGGAGGGCAGTAGTTGTTCTGTCTTGTCGATTTCTCTCTTTCTACAAGCTTCACTTTAAGAAAACGTGTCTTTTCAAGTATCATAGAGTTGTCACACACATGAGCGATTTCCCATTTCTCACCGTTCAATGTCTTTGCCTTTTCTTCCTCGCGAGTCTTTGCTCGTGGTAGCCTCTCCCTTCTCTCCCTGTCACTTCTTGTCGGCCGTCCCTCCTCTGTTGAGCCCAAAGAGCTTTTTTGGATTTGCTAAAGCTCTTCTAGAGACTCAAGAAGTCTCTCTTTGTCGTTTTTATCACTCTCTTAACTCAGCAAGTTCATTGTTTGCCTCTCTTCTTTCCCGGCCAAGTATGCACATATGGTCCGTCCTTTTCTCCTGTCTTGAAGAATCTTGTCAACAGTAGCGACAGATCGGTGTTCTCTTTGCGATAATAAGCTACATCGATTGGGAGTCTTGAGTGGTGTTTTCTTTCTTTTCTCTCTCTGTCTTCTTTTCACCCATTTGAAGAGTACTAAGTTAGCTAGCCATGTTCTAAAGAACCGGTCGTTCTTCCTCGATTAGGACTCTCTCCTCCAGATAGGCTCCTTCTTTCCTGCCTGTTGTTCTCATCTCTCTTTTCCCCTTTCTCGAGAAGAAAAGAGCTAGTCCAGATGGCTGTTAAAGCTTCTTTCTGTGCTGATAAAACAAAGAAGGGAACAATGTATAAAGAGTAATTTTGTCTCTCATCTCACCATCTCCTCTTCGCCTCTCGCCAGTCACCATTCTTTCCGCATGCCGTCCTATTTCTAGGACAACTGAAACCTCAGGTATTCTCTCCTCTCCACACCAAGCTTTTCTTCTTCTTCTAGTGGAGTGTGTCTGTCAGTTGATTGAAGAAGACCTCGCTTGTTCTTCATTCCTTTCTTCTCTCATGATTCTTATCTACCCGAAGTCTCAGTTGTCTTCATGAGAGGAGGAGAAGAACGTCATGAAAACTCCCCTTGTTCCTCTTCTTCTTTTGAGGGAGAAGAAGAGGATGAAGGAGAAGGATACGAACGAAGAGCCTGTCTCGTACCACAACCCTCGTCAATGCCGTCTCCAGCCAGAACTCCCAACCTCTACCATCATGTCTCTTCTTCTTCTTCTCAGTCCTCTGTTCCCCGTGAGGGCGTTGCTCGATCTTTCAGTAAGACAGGGTATCGATACACCCCACAAAGATCTTCTCCACATACTCTTTTCGTCGCGTCTGCTTCCTCTTCATCTCTACGTAGGAAAATGAACTATGCTGGAAATACGGAGCTTCTTCAGATGGCTTCTTCAGATGAATCTATGCCATGTGAATCTGACAGAGAGAGATTAAAGCGTGAAAGAAAAGAAAGAAACACAAGAACAAGACTAGGCGACGAAGATGAACCTAGAAGGACTTCACAGAGGCGTTCACCACTTTTGAAGCAAAGAGGAAGAAGGCGGAAAGAGGATGAAGACGAAGTCAGGAGACATCATAGGGGTAGAGGTGGTATGAGAGAGACAAGCTCTGTCGAAAGGCGTAGTGGCGAGACGTCTGGAGACTCCAGAAAGAACTTCCTTCATGTAAAGAAAGGACGTAGAAGATACAGAGTGTCTGGCAACTCATATCATGACAAGTACAGAAGGCATTCCATTTCTTGTGTAGAAGGAGATTCCGATGATCATGGAGAGGAAAGAAAGAACAGACGCCTCGTGTCTTCTTATGAAGAGAAAGAAACAAGAGAAGAAGAAGAGACGGCTAGCAGCGAAGAGGTTGGGACTGATGATAGTGAGGCTGACCGGTTCTTAGGGAGCGGACACATAAGACTAGTCAGATGTGATGGGAGAGAAGAAGGAAGAAGACAGACAAGGAGAGGAGAAGAAGAAGAACGACAGCATGATAGCGACAGCTCTTGTATTCCTTGTTCTTCTTCTTCCCTTGATAGGAGACGAAGAAGAAGAAAGGAATTAGCTCAAGCAGGTCTTCTCTCGCCTAGTGCATCTTCATCTTCTTCATCTATCTCTTCTCCTGAGGAGATTCAAACGTATAGACGGCATAGAGGACAACACGGCCATCGAGGTGTATGTTCACCCTCTGCTTGTTCTTATTCTTCCTCATCGGTAGCCTCTTCTTCTTCTTCGCATGAAGCTGAAGATAAGAGAGGAGTTGAAAGAAGAAAAGGAAGAAAATATCGTAGAGAGTATCGACGCAAGTCACATGTGCTCCATCAAGCAGACTGTCCCCCTGTCGAAGTCACCTATCATCGCTCGCAGCCTCATCTCGTTATGCAGAAACATCCATCCTCTTCTTCTTCTTCTTTGTCGTTGTCTTGTAGAAGAAAGACCGATACGTCTTCGCATTCTTTTCCTTCAGATAGTGAAGAGGCTCATTCTTCATCTCTAGCTTCGCCGTATTCTTCAGGCTCACAGCGAAAGAGAGGAGAATGCGCTGGAGAGCAATCTTGTTCTTCTCCTTCTTCACCCTCTAGAGTCCATCATTCAACTGCCTTTCGACATCCTTCTTCTTCTTCCTCTTCTTCACACCTTCCCTCCAGTCACCATCCTCCTTTCTCTTCCCTTCATTCTCACGTCTCTTCTTCTACTTGCAGATCTCTCCGATCAAGTCGAAGGCCGCTGAGAAGAAGAAGAAGTGGAGTTAGTAAGACGTCAAGAGAAGTTCCTCACGGGATCTCTTCTTATCTTCCTATGAGAGATTCAGCAATGGACCTCCAACAAGAAGCCGAGAAGGACGATAGTTGTACCGAGCTGCCTTTAGGAGATCGAACCTATGATGATCTAAGAGAAGAGGATCGACGGACGAGAAGTAGAAGAAGAGAAGAAGCAAGAAGAAGAAGAAGACATGAATACATGACCTCTTCTTCTCCACATAGAAACACACCTGAGAGTAACAGTTATGAAGAAGAAGAAGAAAGAGAGGGGAGAGCCCGTGCTTATCGAATCTCCGGTGCTCCTTTTGGTTCCCAAGGTGATCACTCTACATCTTTTCATCGTTGTCGTGCTTTTCCTCGAGAAGTTAAAGCGGGAGGTCTCCATAGAATCTCTCCTAGTCTTAGTCGTCACAAAGGTCACTCATCTGATCCTCTTCGAGGAGATATGAGGAAAGGTATTAGGAGAAGCAGTCGTAGTTGCAGTAGCAGAAGTTATAAGAGGGGTTCTCGAGGTCGAGAAGAGAAGAGCACCTCTCGTGCAAGAAGGCTTGCTAAAGAGGGAGAGGATGATGAAGAAGAAGAAGTCCGTCAAGCGAGAGACAGGGAAATGCGATGTCTTTTAAGAAGAAGATGGAGAGAAGAAGGTCATGTAGAGAGAGAAGAAGACGCCGAAGGCTATTATGAGTCACATAGGATCGAAAGAGAAAGAGATGAAGAAGAAGAATGCGTCGTGATAGAGTCTCGCAGAGAAGCTGTTGAGAATTCTTCTCGTTCTCATCATAGGAGGAGTTCACCTTGTATAGGAGATACAAGAAAGAGACGGAGAAGAAGGACTTTATCAATATCCTCTGATGAAGATACTTCTTCTTTCTCTAGAGAGAGACATATGGCGTTCAAGAAAGAAAGGGGGAGAAAAAGTCACGGGAGGGCTGTAGAGAGCGAGGGGAATCGAGAGGAACCTATGGAGAGGGAGAGATCTACTGCCTCTTCTTCTTCCTCTCCTCATCCTAGGCTAACCTCCCGGGGATGGTGTCGAGATCTTCCTATGACTCCAGATTCTCGAGATCAAGTCTTGTATACCCGATCTCCCCGTTTTTATCCAAGAGAAGAAGAAAGAAAGAAGTCTCGTGAAGATGTTGTTGTCTATAAAGAAGTAGAAGAAACGGCAGAAGGCGAGCTTTCTCCCTATCATTCCTACTCTTCACATTCAGATGGACACCGCCGTATATCTCACCAAAGAAGAAGAAGAGGACGCTCTCGTCCAGGAGAAGACCTCCACCCTTGTTCTTCTTCGTCTAGGCTGAGAGAAAGAAGATCGAGAGAGAAGGGGTTTGATAGGGGATCCATGTATGTCTTACAGGAAGGAAGTCGGAAGGAACAACTCGCACGCCAAACAGATAAGCATGGTAGATCCATGGCTAAACATAGGAGGAGAGATAGAGAAGAAGAAGAAAGAGAAGGAGATAGTTCGAGGTCTTCATGTTGTGCTGACAAAGAAAGGGGTGGCACGTCTGAGGAAGATGAGGAGGTGACTCAAGACGAGAGTAAGAAAAGAAGAAGAAGAACAAGAAGAGATGAAGAGATTCTCAATGAAAGAGAGAAAACCGCATCTCTATCGTCTTCTTCGTCTTCTCTCTCAAGCCATGATGAAGAGAACAAGGAAAAAGAAGAAGAAAAAAGAGACAGCATGTCTTCAGATGAAAGGCGAGAGCACTTCTCTTCTCAGCAAATTCAACGAGAATGCCAAAGGGAGTTAGCCCAAAGAAAGGGAGAGAAAAACGCAGTTGTCCGGCGGACAGATGATGATCTGAGAAGGAGACGAAAACGAGAAAGTCAAGATATCTCTCCACGAGATGTCTCGAGAATGAGACAGGAGAGGAGTCTTGCTCCTGGCCTAGACGATCAACTAGGACAGAATGAAAGGAAAGAGAGAGAAGAAGAAGACGAAGAAGATGGAGAGGACGATACAGAGACGAATGAAAGTGAAGTGGAAGAAGAACATGAAGAAAGAGATACAGAAAAGGAGATAGAAGATGAGAATGAGGAAGGACAAGATGAATTCACTGGGGATGTAGAAGAAGGCAGCTGTGTTCTTCCTTCTCGTTGTATGGGAGAAGGAGAACAACAAGAAGACTCATCGCAGCTCTTCTTACCTATTTCTCTCAGTCATTTCAACAGGGAGAAGAAAAAGAGGGTGAAAGAGATAGAGCAGGCATTCTCTACAGATGGGAAGACAAGCGGGAGTCTTCAGACTCGAAAGAAGAGTCCACCTGTCTCTCCTTCTAGTAGTAGTAGTAGCAGAAGTAGCACTGAAGCTAGAACTTCTTCGCTGTCTTATCGGAGAAAAGAAGAAGTTTCTTTGGACGATGATAGAAAGGATAGTGACGATGTCGATCTCGATACGATGACGAAAAAGGAAAGAAAGGAAAGAAGCGAGAGGAACATCAGGATGAAGGAACGGTGCGATGAAGGGATAGAAAGACAGAAGAGATTGAATGAGAGGTCCCATGAGGGAAGCAGCTCAGAAGATCGAGAGTCTCAAAGAGATGTCTGCAATAATAGACAGAGAAGTTCTCGTGGTAGTCCAGGGATAGAGGAGTGTGAGGGGGAGAAGAAGAAGGCGAAGGAATCAAGCGCAGATGTAGATAAAGAGAAGAATACGCTGGAGGAGATTGAGGATTCTAGGAGAGATAAAGAAAGTCTTGCCTGTCTTACGTGTGGAGATGAAGAAGAAGAGGAGGAGGAGGAAGAAGAAGGACAGAGAGAACAAGAGAAAGAGAAGATGGGAGGCAACGATGATGCCTTCCAGAGACCTAGTGAAGAGACTCCTTCAAATCAAGGTCAAGACTCTTTGTCTCTTCTTATATCTTCGTTTTCGCCTGCTATGGACCAAGCCAGTGAGAAAGAAGAGAAGAAGGAGAAGAGAAAGAATCGGAGCAAAGAACAAGAACGAAGCCGAATGCGTTATATCGGGAATTCTCTTTCAAAAGAGAGGAGAAGATTGAGAGATCCAGCCCAAGGAAAAGAAGAAAAGAAAGAAAAGGAGAAGATGCAAATGAAGATGAAGACGAGGAAAGAAGAAATGAGTCAAGAGACCGCACGTCAACGAAGAATCTTGGATACAGTTCATCGCCTTTTCTCTCTAGCCTCTCGCGGTCTCCTCTCTCCTCTTCATCCCGAGAAGGAGAAGACAAGAGTAGATAGAGAGAAGAAAGTCAGAATGGAGAAGGAGAGAGAGAAAGAGGATGCCGTCTCTCAACAGGAAGGAGAGAAGACGGAAGACAGGAGCTGGAGGGGACCGCAGATGCAAAACAGAGGAGGTGTTTCTTCTAGAGAAGATTGGTGGACTGAGAGAAAGAGAGAAGATGCGAGGAAGATACTTCTTGTAGAAGAGGGAGAAAAGAAAGAGTCTCGTGGTAGGAGAAGGAGAGAGTTGAGAATGAGCCGCCGTGCTTTCTTAGAAGCGACAGAATTTCTAGGAGATATGGAACAAACCTACACTCATACTGAAAGTAAGATAAGAGCTCGACCAATCTCGTTGCGAAAGACTTAGCTTAAATAGCAAGCTGAAGTGCTCTCTCTCTCTCTGTCTCTCTCTCGAGATATAAGATGGATTTATGAATCTTATGAATTCATGCTTCGTCTATGCAAATACATCTCGCTGTTTCTCTCTTGTCGTATATATGTAGGTATGTATCAATCCATAGATTTCTTTCTTTCTCACTCTTTCTTTCTTTTTCGTCTCGATACATATGTGTGTAATGCCTTGTGTTGTACGGGCAGTACTGATAGCGTATGTCCTCAACCAAGCTCTCTGCTTTTCTTTTCTTCTTCTTCTTTCTTTCATTTTTCTTTCTCCTTCTCCTATTTTTTCTCTTCCTGCAGTTTCAGAGATCCTCGAGAATCTTCTTCTCCATCCTAACCTTACAGAAGATCTCATTCTCACTCTCTCTGTATGGATCCTCGCATGGCTTCATATGCACCTCACCTCTTCTTCTTTCTCGTCTTTCATTCCAGTGTCTCCTTCTACCACTCTTCCTTCCTTGTCTTTCTTCCCTTCTTCTCTTCTTAATCCTCCTCATCCTCATCATCCACATTCTCAGTTTATTTCTTCTTCTTCTTTCTTCCCCTGTTCTTCTTTCTCTTCTTCTTCATTAGACGCAGAAGAAGATCACTTACCTTCCGTTTTCTCGAGATCCGCAGAAGAAGTAATTGAGAAGGAAAGTCTTTCGACTTCATTGCAGAAAGAAGAAGTCGATGAAGGAGAGAGATTCTTTGAGTCTCTTCCTAGGAGTCAACTTCACTATCATCTTATCTTATCTCTTGTAGAACATCGAGGTTTAAATGAAGCAAGAGAGAGAGATAAGAAATCGTCTCTCTGCTGCGACTGCCGGGGTCTCCATCCTTCCTCTCTCTATAATGTCGTACCTTCTTACTCCTCGATTCAGAGATTATGTAAGTCTTGACTTTCTGGCCTTTCACGCACGTCTCTTCTCACTCTCTTCTGCTTTATCTTAGCCCCTGCCTTTTCTCATTCGCCTATCTTCTTCTCTTTTTGAGATCTTCTCTTTCTCTGTATATATATATNNCGGTATAGAGATGTATAGAGATATATGTAGCTAGCTTGATTTATGTATAAAGGTCGTTGTCGGTATGTAGAAATCTCTGCGTGTACGATGTCTATGTTCCGTCAGATTCAAGTCTAGGTGTCTATCGGTATGGACCTGTGTGGCTGTCTATAGGCTAAGAGGTCGATAGAGATACGTACCGACCAGTCACTTTAGACGTGGATCAGGGAGGAGGGGAAGGAGAAGAGGCCGAAAG
>NW_027157188.1:0-10655 GCF_002600585.1 Cystoisospora suis
TCTCTCTCTATCTCTCTCTCTATCTAGCTCTCTCTCTCTATCTCTATCTATCTCTCTCTCTATCTCTCTCTCTCTATCTCTCTATCTATCTATCTCTCTCTCTCTATCTCTCTCTCTATCTCTCTCTATCTCTCTCTCTCTCTATCTCTATCTCTATCTCTGTCTCTCTTACTCGTATGAAAGAGGACAGAGGCTGCTGGCACATAGTCTTGAGGTAGATCGATAGACAGCTGAAGGTAGAGATAGATATCGAAATCTATGTGTTTCTTATATGTGTATATGTATAAGTGTATGTGCAGCTATGATTGCAGGTAGATTAAAGATAGATAGACAGATTAAAGATAGATAGATCAAAGATAGATGAAAGATAGATATAGATGGATAGATGTAGATGAGAAGAAGCCGAGGAGGAGGGAGAGAGGTCGGTCGTGTGGCTCTTCAGGATGATGAGAGAGAGAGAATGTATGAACGCCAAGGTGTATGAAGATGTACACACGTGTGTGGGGATGTCTGTTTTTTTATCATCATTTTATTTGTTCAGAAGAAATAGGAAAAGAGAAGAGATTGTCTGTCTATGTGATCCAAGTGTCTATCGATGATGGTATGTGTATGCACATATACATTTATACATAGGTCTGTACATATTGTATGATGCATGCAGCAATAAGCAAACTGACTCCAACAGCTATATACGTCTCTCCCTATGTATGTATAGATAAGGAAGTATGTTCTCCCTATGACATACAGGTGCATGTATATATTTAGATCGATAGATAGATAGATACGTATAAGTATGTCTCGTAGAGGGAAGGTGGATGACGTGTGTGAGTGAGTGAGAAGTTTAATCTTTTTCTTCTTCTCCCTTTCCGTCTTCTTCCTTTTCTTTCTCTTTGGTGTCTAGACATCTTTGCAAGCAACGCTCCAACAGCAGAAAGCGCGTGAGACACGCCTAGAGGAAGAGCTTAACACCGCTATACAAGAAATCCATAAGGTAAGAAGAAGAAGGAGAGTCGACTCAAGAGGGAGCTGAAGTGAACGGAAGAAAAGAAGAAGAAAGAAGCAAAGGAATGAAGAAAACGAACGAGGTGAAGAGATAGGAGAAAGAGGATGAAAAGAGAAAAAGAAGAAATGTTGATACATAGTTAGATATGAGACTAAGACATGTGCATCACTGACTGACTCTTGTGTCGCCTTTCCTGGAATAGTATGGAGCTGAAAGTGCGTTTCCCTTGAGTTCTTTTCCTAATTCTATCTTCAGTCTTTTCTTCTTCTTTTCCTTTGTCTTCTCTTGAAAGAAAAGGGGAACGGAGCAGAAGTTCAAGTATATGCTTGACGCCGCCTGTTTGCGCGGAGTATAGAACCGAAAAGACTTCTCTTGTTTCAAGCTCCTGAGATAGATAAACTGCATATAGATATATAGGTAGATACATAGACAGGTAGGTCAAAGGCAGATGAATCTTTCTCTCCTCTTTTCCTCTTCTTATACAACTTGCGATTCTTTCGTTAGCGGTGTATAGACGCACGAAGGAATACATATACATATGTATGTGTACATCTGTATCATAGGTGTATATCTGTATGGCTCTGGCTTCATGCGTGTGTGTATGAATATGCCTATATCTTTATATGTATTTTATCTACGTGTGCATGTATGTATAGGGGAATGATATAATAGCAAAGCTTCAGCAACAGATCCGGACGTTTAAAGCTCGACATAAGGCTAAGAGTGCCGATTGCCAGGCTCTTGAAAAAGTAAGAATCTTTCTCTTCTCTTCCTCTTGTTCTCTCCACTTTCTCTCTTCACCGTCCCCCTGTATCTGTCTATCTATCTATCGATCGATCTCTCTACCTTTCGTCTATATCTCTATCTTGAATCGATCTGTCTACACATCTTCTTTCAAGGTTTAGGGCTCATTTCTTCTGACGTCAGCAGTAGCTTCTTGAGACACTTTTGGTTTCTTTTCTTTCTCTTCTTCTCCCCACTCTTCCGCGAAGCTGTAGAGAGATGGAGAGATGAATCCTTCATCCTTTCTCACTTACCCTATCCATCTATCAATCTCCCCCTTTAGTTTCTTTTCATTCCTACCTATACCTCATACACATCACGTATCTATCTGCTTTTTCTCTCTCATGCTGTCCCTCTCGATAGCCACTCCCCGTCTCGTCCATTTTTCTTCATCTTATTCTTGTTTCATTCCTTCGCATCTCCTTCACTCTCATGTCTTTCTTTCTTATCTCTTTCTCTCTCTCTGTCTATCTATCTATCGTGTGATGTCTGCGTCTATATGTGTATGGATGAAATACGTCTGTTCTACTTCCTAGGACGTCGCGGCTCTAACACTGAAGACCGCGTCTCTTCAACAAGAGGTGGACCAGCAGAGAGCTCAGAGTCAGCAAGGAGCGGAGAAAGCAGCAGGTCTAACCCAGCAGTGCCAATCTCTTACTGACGAAATCCATCAGTTACACCAGGAACTCGCTGCTGCTAAAGATGGTAAAGAGAAAAATAAGAAAGAAACAAGAGCAACTAGACAAAAGAAGAAGAGATTTTGAAACAAAGGCGATCGAGTCTCTTGACTTAGGTTTTCTTTTTACTTACTTTATATGCTTCGTCAGCATACAGCTATGTGTGTATGTGTGTAGATATACACATAGACATTCATAGAGTGGAAGTGGATACGTGTATACAGAATGGAGGCGGAGTGTCTTGGGTGGACTATAGCGTGAAGAGATATGTATATATAGGGATAGAGGGTCGTTCACGTCAGAAGACGGGGGAGTGAATGAGTGCATGCATGCATGTAGGGGTGATGACTTAGTGTAGAGTCACTTGGAGATCAAGTAGATAGATGTATATACGTAAATATGTATACCTACAACATATGGATGTATGACTATGGATGTATATAAGTATGTAACGGGGTACGTAGCGGGAATTATGATCTCTAGTGCATACAAGGAGTAGATAGATACTAGAGGATAGATAGATCGATCGATAGATAGATAGTAGGCGGAGGAGAGATAGATAGATGGATAGACAGAGCTAGTCAGAATAGATGGGACGTATAGATGTAATTCATCTTTCCTTTACTCAGTGGCTGAAGATGTTTAAGAGAAACAGAGAATTCAGATTTTCTGTACGTCTCTCCCCTAAGGATAGCGACGTCAAGGAAGAACGCTCTCTCTCTGTATCTCTATACGATATACGAATTGTGGTGTAGAAGCTTTAGTTGAACTAAGCGAAAGGTGAGGTGAAGAAGAAGAAGATCGACTAGTTGATGGATATTCGGCTCTTGATTCATCGAAGATAAATGAGGTCGTTACGTGTCTTCTTGTATGTATCATGTACCTACGTCTACCACCTGCTGCTTCAGGTGTACCTACACCGTGGACCACCTTCTTGGTACTATGTTGACATGTTGCATTTCTTGTTTTTCTCCTCTCTCTTTTTCTCTTCAGTGAATTTGCGTCTGAATAAAGAACTTACAACTCGACAATTAGAGATGTATATGTCACGATATAGTCACACAGGCCCCCCTTCTTCTTCTTCTATCAGTCAGCCTTCTTTCTCTCTTCATTCACCACCCCCCTCTGGTCAGAACACGAGCTCACATGCAAATCTTTTATCTCTTCCTCTTCACCACCGGCATGAACTTTATCATACTTCTTCTTTCTCAACCAATCCATCTACTCCTCCAGGTCATTCTTCTTCCTCCTCCTCCTCTTCTTTTCTCTCTAGAGGAGCAGGAGGAGGAGGAGGGGCTCTCCATTCAGAAGGAAGAGCTAGTCTGACGGGGATTTCTTGTCAGAATCTTTCTCTCAGTGATAAGAATAGGCATTTCTCAACTCATGAGATTCCCGCTGGATTGCAGAGAAGTCCTTCTCCTCATGATGGTCGTCACTCTATGCCTAATGATGAAGAGAGAAAAAGAGAAGAAAAAGAAAGAGAGGAAGAAGAACAAGAAAGAAAAAGCATGAGACTACAGAATCACAAGGCTTTTCATACAATTCCACCGACGTCTACCCCCTTAGCGACCATGGCTGATAATAGTAGGGGTGGGGGTGGGAGGCCTTATCAACCTTCGCAGGCTCTTGTCTCTGCGGCGGCACAGTCAACAGCTTCGATGCTCGCAGGCATCAATCGAAGTGCAGGTCCAGAGGGAGGAACACCATCGATGGCGATAAGCTCCAGGGGGACAAACTCTTCGTCTTCTTTGTAAGTCAAAGAGAGCCCAAGGTCGATAAAGGAAGAGGAAAAAGAGAAGGAGAGGGGATTGTGTTCCTCTATCTATTGATTGAAAAAGAAAAAGAGTAGGTGTTGCACGTATGTCTATATGTGTCGGTATATAGGTATGATGGTTCTATTCTGTTGCCTTGTATGCTTTCGAGTGTGGATGGGAGAGAGACCTTGTAGAAGACTTCAGTTGTTCTCTCTTTCTCTCTTGTTTGCCTAGTCTATTATGGATGTCTTTCTCATCCTCTTGTCTTTCTCCTTCTTTCGTGCTTTAGATAGTGCACTCCTTCTCACTTGATGCGATCCTGAGCTTTCCTTTTCTTCTTCTGTCTTCTTCTTCTTGTTCTATCCTTCTATCTCGCCATCTCTCAATCCTCATGTCCCTTTCTTCCCTCTGTGAATATGTATCGATGAAGATGTATGACTATGTACGACTATGTAAATCTGTATGTATCAATACGTATGTATGACTATGTACGTATGAATATCTCCGTATGAGTAGATGTGTACGCGTATGTATGTATGTATATGTTTGGTGAATATGAATGTATGACTATGTATGTCTTGGATCTTCTCAGTCCTGGTCATACAACCTCCGTCTCTCCTGCGCCGTCTTCTTCTTCTTCATCTCTAAGGGGCACAACAGCATCTGGGAGTAGTTCAACTACCCCTACTGCTGCCCTTCCTTCAAGCTCTTCTTCTGCTTCTCTTCCTGGTCCTTCTCGTCCAACGTCGCCATGGACTCTGATGTCTACTGCAGCTCCGTCTCCTGTTAATTCTTCATCTGTCTCTTCTTCTTCTTTTCTTAGAGAGAAAGGCGTAGGAGTAGGGGGAACAGCTTACTTTTCTTCTTCTTCCTCCTCTTCACAAGATCTGAAGAGCATGCATCCATCGGCTGTTCATCCAGGAGCGAATCAACCTTCCCTATCTCACGAACGAGACAAGAGATCTACTACTGTCAAACCCACCACCCCGTCAACTCAACCTTCTTCTGCTCCTCTTCCTTATGAAAAGATTTTTTCTTCCTTCTCTGCAGAGAACATGCAGCACTACCCAGGAAGTTCATCGTCTTCTTCAAGAGGGATGGCGCCTCACTCACACGAAGGAATGTTTCTCTCTTCAAGACAACCGAACCAAGAAACATTCTTCACATTCTCATCTAATTACGATAACCTACTACCCCCTTCTTCTTCTTCTTCTCTTCCCTCTATAAGACCGACTCATCCTCAAGGTAGTAAAAGAGAAGGGGGAGAAAGAGAAAGATACGTCTCCTTTGGCAAGGATGACTATCATGAAGACTATGATAATGATGGAAGACGACAACCGGGAGGGCAAGGTGGTCTCTCTTCTTCTCCTTCTCAGAAGAAGAAAGATCGCTCCATTGCCTCTTCCTCCTCATCTACTGCTGCTCCTAGTTCATCTACCTCCTCCTCCTCGTCGTCGTCCTCCTTTTCTTCTTCATCTCTCTATCAGCAGCAATCGCAGGCGCCCCCCCCGCAGCAGCAGCAGCTGCAGCAGCCCCAAGGAGGTAGCATGCCTTCTGCTAAGGGGGGGGGTGTCTCTCGCTTTCATGCCTACAGCTCAAGAGGAGGAGAAGGAGAAAGCGAAAGAACCTCTTCGATTCCTCAGGGTGAAACCTTCGCAGATCGACTGAGAGCCGTCACTCAAGCAGCTGCTGCTGCTGCTAATCAACAGTCAGGACAGACGCAATAGGAAGAAGAAGAAGGGATTCAAGACAGTCAAAAGTCTCTCTAAGTATCTATCCCTACTCTATTTGTATACATGTACATATATCAGTGTAGCAGGTTGTATGAGTAAATGCACGTGTCTCTTTCTTGCACCAAGATGCTCTATGTAGGGGAACATATCTGTCTACGCATGTCTTCCATATCAGATGATGTCGTCAGCAGAAAGAAAGAAGAAAGAACAGCAGCTTGATTCTCCTTAAGATCAATCAAACGTAATACATGATGATGATGTATCTGTGGTGTACATACATACACCCAAAACTCAGATTCTTCTTCACATGTGTTTTCTCTCTTTCCTTCTCTTCTTCTCGTTTCTCTCTAGTCTCTCTCTAGTGTCTTCTCTTCCCCCCCTTTTTTTCTCCGTCTTATATTCGGAAAAGCGAAAAAGAATGATGATAACGAGAGCGTATGGAGAAGAAGAAATGTGTCTGTCTGTTTGTCTGTACTGACGTGGCACTCGTCTATATGCCAAGGTAGAGCATTTCTCAAGATCTACACAAATACTCTTAGATATACATGCATGTACAAGCATATGAATGTATAGTCTTCATATGTATGTATACGCTCTTCTTCTCTGGAAGTCTATATAGATAGACAGATAGTTACGGCTATATGTGATGGTTGAGGGTGAGTGAGAATTTTGGCTACTAGCAGTATGGCGATGTCTTCTGTGTCAACCTCTTAGGGGACGCCTCTATCTTTCTCTGTCTCCTCTTTCTCTCAACTTGTCAAGGAAGGTGTTGACTTGAATCCGTCAACTCCAAGTTCTCTCTCTATCTCTTTTTCCCTTGTTCCTTTCTTGTCATCTTCTCTTTTCTACACAAGTTTCTCTACGTCAAGGAAAGGAGAAGTTTCTCTATCTATCTTTACTCTGTGTCTGTCCATCTCTCTCATTCTCGAAAGGATAGTTCTATCTCTCTCTTCTTCTTCATTTCCGTCGTCTAGGTCATCTTATCCTTCTCTTTCTTAGTAGCTAAACAGCCTCTCGTGTCTTCTGAATAGCCACGCATGTATTTTTCGTTTCGATTGGCATGCATAGGAGTGGTTCAGATTGCTTTGGCCCAAGAGAAAGAAGACGCCCATGAGGAACAAAAGAAGAAAGGGTGAATTCTGATCTATAGCATGGATACCATGAAATGTGTTCTTCTTCGTCGTATCTCAATTCTTCCTCCACTTCACTCAGGAAAACCAAATGCATGCGGTTTGCTTCTTGACTGCTGGGTGTATGTACACTCGAGGATCCCATGCGATCTACCACCTATGTGGCACTATTTGAAGTTCTTCGACGTGTCTTTGTTCTTGTCTTTGGCCTTCTGTCTTCTTCACATCCTTCTTACTTTATCATATGACCTGTTTTGGGATCCGCCTTCAGTGAAGAGCTAGCTAGCTAGCTGCTTGTCTAGCTAGGTCATTGTCATGTCTAACAATTCTTTGGCACTTTTGAGTCATTTGATGCGTCTTTTTGTATCTAGGTGAGTTGTCTCTTGCTAGTGATAAAAATATCCGAGGATTGAGAAAGAAAGAGAGAGATAGAGAGGCAGTGATGTGACGTCTGTGTCACTCTCTCTTCCTTCTCTTTGACTTGTCAAGAAGAAACTCATCACCGCCCAGTTCCCGAGATGTTGTCAGGTGTATGTACACCTGGTTGTTTTTTCTTTTTCAATGTGGAGTCAGAACTAATTAAAAAAACAGAAGAGAGAAAGTTCAGGAGAGAAAGAAATGTGAATACAAGCAGAAATGCATGTCCCCTTCCTTCCTTCTTTAAGATTGCTTATATCCCTCCCTCTCTTGTCACTTTTTCTCTTTCTTTGTTTCGAGTACTTTTCTCTTGTTCTTCTTTCTTCTTTTCTTTCCTTTCTTGTGAATGCTGGGAGAGGTCGATCGATCTTTCACCTTGGACTTTCTTCTCTCTTTGAAGAGTTGTTTATTCAGATGTTCTTCATTCCTTTCTTCTCTATGACAGTTTAGAAGAAACACAGGGAAGAAGGAGAAAGTTGAAGAAGAAAAGAGTCTTCTTTATTTTCTTGAAAGGGAGAAGCTGCTTCTTCTCTACAGAAAGAAAGTGATCTTCTGAGTAGACACATGAACGCTATGAAGGAAAGTACGATAAGGATGGCTGGATATGTCGTTAGGATGATTAGGTTTCTTCGTTGTCTTTTCTTTCTTTCTTTCTTTATCTTTACATTCTCTCAGTGTCATTTGACTGATCTTTTGAATGAATCTTTCTCTACTCTTGTTACGTCGATGAGCTCCTCTCTCTCCCCGAATCTCCCGCTGCGCCCTCATTCTCTTTCTCTTCCTCTCTCTCTCTTTCCATACATAGATATATAGATAGAAGATAGATGACGGGCAGTGTCCCCCTACATAGTAAGAAGTCCACCTGAGAGAAGACAGTGCCGTAGTCGTAACGAAGATACAGAAGATTATGAAGACTAAGAATCGACTTCTCTCTCTTTCTCTCTTCTTCCTCTCGATCCTTCACCGTGGTGCTCTGCCTCTATTTACTTTATAAAGAGATGCTTGACGCAGGTCCTACGTGATCACTGAATCCCCTCCATTGTCAACTGATCGAGAAAAAGAGCAGAGAGACAGACGCCTAGTTATTCGTCTATTTCTGTATGTATTCTCCTCTCAAGATAGGACCGAAAAGAAAAGGATTTCTGCGAAAGACGGATCATAATTGTAGCAGGTGTAAAAGCATTTCTTGAAACCTCCATCACAGCCTTCAAATGGTGATCTATCGCTCTCTCTCCCTGTCTCTCTATCGCTCTCTCTCCCTGTCTCTCTATCGCTCTCTCTCCCTGTCTCTCGCTCTCTCTCTATATACGTGTACGCAGACATCAGTAGTAGTTAGCTGGGATCTGGGTCGTCTTTCATACTCTCCACTCGTTCTCTTTCGAAACACACGTCGAGAGAGAAACAAAGAGACCGAGAGACAGAAACTATTGACCAGGCAAAGAACATACCTGTCTGCATAAAACACATACAGCCAGACTATGAGAAAGATATATAGACAACAGTAGCCGCTTCAACACCTCCTTGACCTCCCCCCCTTGTAACGTGTGCCATGGGGGGTGTCTCTCTGTCCTCACCCCAGTGTGGCTGTATTACGTGCCACATAGATAGGGATGCAATGCGGGGTTTGAATGGCGAATAGTTGTTTCCGAACCAACTCCAGTCAGATGATGATTTAACAAGATAAAGGTGCTACAGAAAAGAACGAACTCACTATAGGCAAAAGAGAAAGAAAGAAAGAAAGAAGACTTCCCCCGTGGTATGTGTGGAGATGGGCCAATAGCTAGATATAAAGAGCGCACGGTTGACTGTCAGTATCACAAGTCTACGAGTTCTAGGCAGTGTCTTGAGGCGGGCCGATCATCTTAGATTTTCTTCATAGACCCAAGTAGCTCTCCTTACACGAAGGAACAGAGGGAGCAGCCGCTAGAATTTCTGAGAAGCTTATCATTGTAATCGTCATTCTCTTTATGCCTGGCGCGTCTATACCTTCCTTCCCTCAAGCCTTAGTCCTGGCCTTACCACGTCTCTGTCTCTCTCTATACGTGCAGAGTAGGTCTCTCTCCCTCTCTGTGTATCTATGAACGTCTATGCATGCATCGCTCTCTCTCTGTCCATACAAGGTTGATGCTTTTGAAAAGGGTAGATCAGTAGATCAATCGAATCTATACAGACGAGTGAGTGAGGAGAAACGTATACCAAAGAAGAAGAAGAACGGTTTATGAAGATCTACTTGTTAAAGTAAATCTTGAAAAGAAAAACTGAAAGCGCTCTGTCTACGTACACCTCCTTCAGCAAGTAGGCGTTTGGAGGAGAGACTTCACAGACTTATAAGAGGAGAGAAACCGAAAGAGAAACATCCCCAGGAAAGCTCTTCTTATCTCCTCACATGACCTTGTAAGATAGAGATCTACGTGACGAATCGTATACACCGATATAGACGCTTCTATATGTAGATACAGACATCTATATATATCTATATATATACATTTATAGGCGTTTTTGAACGTGCACTCTAGAGACATAGGCATCACATACACAAGGCAGATCACGTGTAGTCAAGAAAGAGAAGAGAAAGAAAAGAAGGGGATCTGAAAGAAGAGAAGAGAAACGAAGAATGTCGAAATACATAAAACCGATAGAAGAACGCCATGAGAATAGAGCCAATCAAAAGAACGAAAAAGACACCCTTCAACTGTAAAAGATAGAACCAGAGTGTCAGGTGAAATTCGAGATCTTTCTCTTCCTCGAATTCTCTTTCTTTCTCTGTCCTAAAATTCGTTTCTCCTCGTCCTCTTCTTTCTCTTTCTATCTCTGTCGATGAGTTAAATCCGTCTCCTCTCGATACCATATCGGTTTATGTGGATGAAGAAAAAGAAGAGCTCTCTTGAGGGTTTCTTATGTGGTCGACAACGACAAATCCTCTCCCACCTCCGTCTGCTGTCTATACACCCGGAGTGCTACGGGGGCGACTTTATATACAGCCATATAGACAATGGCTAGTCGGAGTTCTTCTTCACTTATCCATCGGAGAGAATGTCGAGCTTCATCTTCAGAGAAATCAAGATAGGAAAATAAAACAGCAGACATCTGCCTAGACACACGCACAGATGAAACAGGAGATAGATTAAAGATAGATGGATAGATAGACTAAAGATAGA
>NW_027157188.1:10903-14834 GCF_002600585.1 Cystoisospora suis
ACAGACTGACAGATATAGATAGATAGAAGATAGATCAAAAGTTGGTTAGATAGATTAAAGACAGATAGATAGATAGATTAAAGATAAATTTAAGATAGATTAAAGATAGATAGATGGATAGATTGAAGATGGATTGAAGATACATTAAAGATAGATTCATAGATTGAAGATAGATCAAAGATAGATTAAAGATAGATTAAAGTTAGATAGATATAAATAGACAGATCAACCCGGGAGAGAGGAGAGATAGGAGAGAACTTCTTCTTACCTATACGGGTGAAGAATAGCATTTAGGATAGGGCATAGGATAAACCGGATACTTTCTATCATTCTTGTATATATTTCTTCTTCATCTTTCTCATGTCCTTGTTCTTCTTCTCCTCCTGCTAGAGTCATTCTTTCTTCCTTCTTATCCCCCTGCCTCGTAGACGAGAGAGCCAGGGAGTCTGAAATGGAGGCTGCTGCGGGAGCATCGAGTAATAGGAGAAGTGTTAAGAGAATCTGAGGCAGATCTCTCTTCAAGTAGAAAAAGTATTCTGTGAATGATAGACGTAGGGAGTCATCTTTGAAACACAGGGGCAGATCATTTCTGATCTTTCTTTCTTTTGCTCCTTTCTCCATACGTTCTCTTTCTCTCTCTTTCTCTCCACTCCATTCTTCTCTATCATCTTTATCTTCTTCTTCATCTTTTCTTCCTCTCTGTTTTCTATCTTGATCCTTCTTCGTGTCCTTCTTCTTGGTCTCTTCTTCCCTACGTTTCTTCTTCTTTCTTGAGGTGTGTTGAAGATCTCGAGAGAGAGATGAAGAAGAGATGCATGCAGATGTCTTTGACGTCTCTTCTTCCATATCTTTGGGTAGCTGTATAAGCAGACGAGTTAAAGGAGAGATAAGAGGAGAAGAAATCGAAGAGATGAGAATGCCTGCATGTCTCCTAACAGTCGATACGAGAAGAGCTCGCGCATCATACACTTCTTCTCTCATTCTCGGGATTAGCCAACTCAAGAAAGAAGATGAAGAAGACGTCTTCGTATTCTTACCTCCATCATATGCCTGGTCGTATGGCAACTGGCCCTGAAGATCTCTCTCTTCATCCTCTTCCTTTCCTTTCATCTGCTTCTTCTTCTTTTCTTCTTCTTCTCCTTCGTCTTTCTTTGAGTTCACCCCCCTTGGCGGCGAAGCAGAAGAAGAGAGAGAGATCTGATGGTCTTCGTACGGGTCCTTGTCATGGCTATCTTCGCTTCTTCCCCGTGAGAAGAAAGGAAGAGAGAAAGACGGGAGAGCGACAGTTTTATGGGTGCATGTGAACTGATAATTCTCACCTAAGGATTGGAGATACTGCTCGACAATTAAGAGGTGTTCCAACATAAAGAGCTCTTGGAGAATCTCGTGGAAATGAGACCCCTTCACGCCACATAGAAACAAAGATGAAGAAGGAACGGCCTTCTCATCTGTCTTCTTGCTATCTAGAAAAGGACTAGATGACGAACTATTCGAACTATTTTGCAGACTCAGCCATCTCTCGTTGTCTTTACTCTTATTCAACCTCTTATCTTCTTCCTCTTTCTCTTCTTCTTCATTATCCATAAGCATTAAGAGATAGTTATCTTCAGGCTCCTCTTCATCTTTCTTTCTATCAGACAGTTCTTTTGGAGATTGGGTGGGCTTATCATGCTTCAAGATCACTTCTCTCGTCCTATAAACGGATAGCTCGAAGGAGACATGCATCCAGAGCCATACATCAAGAGGTGTATTGTCATCCAAGTCGCCGGTTGAAGAGATGGAGGAGGAGTCACGAGAAGGTAGAGAGATAGAGGAAGAAGAAGAAGATGATGATGAGCTAGAACCAGACGACTCAGAAGAAGATGTAGGAATAGGTGTAAAAGAAGAAGAATCTCTAGTAGATCTTGAAGACGAGGCGGAAGTCTTTCTCTGGTTCGCTACGAAGAAAGAGTGAAGTTTCGGATACTTCTTCGAGGTCGCGATGGTCATCCCTAGACATTTCGATACAGTTGTATAGACACGTTTCATAGTGTCTAGACAGGCTTCAATTGTCGACCCACAGAGAGATGAAAACGCATAGTCAGAAGACATTGCTCGATGCAGAAGAGAGATGATACGGAGTGCATTTTCAACAGGAGAAATAAACTGAATAGTCGTGGGAGTCGTGGGACAAGCGGTTCTCTCTCTGTCGATTCCTTCCTCTCGCTTCTGCTGCTCTTGGTGTTGCTGTTCCTCAACACTTGAAGAAGAAGAAGAAGCTGATCCAACGAGCCTAGCCACACACCCATATACATAACTCACATATACATGTCAACACACGTCTCTGCACAAAGAAAAGTCTGGAGGGTAGCGTAGCGGACCCATTGTTCAAGCGTAGAAGGCGGCGATAAGAGGAATGAAGAAAATACGTAGGGGGGGGGTACTGCATGTCTATCACGTTCGTCTACTCCCAAAGTGGGATCAAGTGACGCAACCACAGGCGTACATATATATGCATGTATATATAGCAGACTTGGATCTGAATCCGGGATACATACATATAGACATATACATGTATATATACATGAGTCCTGTGTGTGTAGTCTATGTATGTGCATGTATATGTAAGAATGAGTAAGGGGTGGTGGAGATGTTAAGAGAGGGAAGAGAGAATCTACGAAAAGAAAAAGAGAGAGGAACGGGATTGAAATAAGCTAGAGAGAGACACAGAGAAAGAGAGATAGAAGAACTGAAGGCTTACGAAGAGAGAAAGAAGAGAATAAGATTTTCCTCTGAGATATCTTGTAATCGAACCTTCTCTTCGACCTCTGCATCGGCTCGAAAGACAAGCCGCTCTTGAACATCCTAAAGAAGAAGAGAAAAAAAGCACAAACTAAAAAGATGATCGAAGAAGAAGAAAAGAACGAAACCGCACTTCATAGTGTAAGAGGAAAAGAGAGAGAATACTCCATCCATAGACACCTTCCCCCCCCTCTACGTATCTTCCATCTAACTTGACTCTATCTCCCTACACAAGACCATTCCTAAGAAAAGCATGCAAAGACGCCACATATCAATTAAGCTCTATCCCTCGTCATCTGTCTACTCTCAGTCACGCGAGCACAGTTATCTGTCATTCTCTCTCTTACTCTCTTACCATCATTTTCTCTTTCTCTCTACTTTCTCTTTCTATATATATAGTACCTGTCTCTCTCTCCTTTTTCTTCTCTATATATACGGAGATGTGTATATACATGTATACATATATGGTTGAGAGGAGTGTAGAAGTGACTATGCTCTTGGTGTATAGCCAGACATATAGCTAGCCGCGTGGCATGATGTCTAGCTTGGATTTTTCCCTCAGATAGAGAAGGCATGTGTGTGTCTGTGTAATGGAGTCATAACATCGAGAGAGGCCTCATATCAATGCTAGAGACAAGCTCACCCTTCGGGTGTATGTACATACACCCAGATCAGACTACTGAGACGTGTGCTGTGTATTCCTTCTGCTATTTCTATTTCGTCTCCTTCTCTAGCTCCTCCTTGTTATGAGAAGATGAGCTTACGTGAACAAGCTGAACGACTATGGAGAGAAAAGGCGCGAGTTGAGAAGCCTTCGCCTTGTCCATCTGAAGGGGCTCCAAAATGTCAAGCGAAAGTGACTCAATAATTTCGCTGCAGACACAACGACAGAGTGAGAGAGAGAGAGAGAAAGATAGAAAGAAAGAGGAAGAAAGAGAGAAAGAGTGAGAAGGAGTTGGAAAGAAAGACAGGCGAGAAACTGAGAGGATTCTTCATGTATAGAATCAGTCACATCTCACTAGGGTTAACGAGACCCCCATGGAAGGAACGAAACAGGAGAGAAAGAGAGAGAGAAGGAAATATAGATAGAGAGATAGAGAGATAAATAGATTAAAGATAGATAGATAGCTAGATAGAAAGATAGATAGAT
>NW_027157188.1:15373-15501 GCF_002600585.1 Cystoisospora suis
TATATATATATATATATAGATCACTCGCATGCAATCGTTCTATATAGTTGGACTTATACATGATATCTGCGTAACTTCTGTTACATACACACATGTTGACGTATTACATACATGTAGATATATGTATA
>NW_027157189.1:0-1998 GCF_002600585.1 Cystoisospora suis
AAACTTCAAAAGACGACGGGGAAAACATGAAGTTGCCGCGTTTCTTCCACATGATAGGCGAGTAGCCAGTCGACATCGAAGTGGGAATCCACGTTGTTACGAACAACAGACCTTGGTTTGAATCCCACGCTGTGCTGACCTAGGCAGGCTGTGACAGCATTTTGCACTCGAGACATGACAGGCGCAATCATCGGGAACCGAGAATGCTTCTTGACACAATGTCTGCGTCTTTCGAAAGAAACGTATCGCTGATGGGTATGGGTACTGAGACGTCACAGAAGTCAGGGACACTCTCCACAGAAGTCTGGAGTCACTGGCTCTTTGAAGTTGGCCGCGAGGCTGCAATACTCACACTTGTCTTCGATTCTACCATACTTACGCATGAGCTCCGTGCACTCCGTGACCGCATACTCTGCCCAAGCAGGTCCTTTGCAATTATAGATCTCATAGTTGATGTCAGCTCCTAGTAATGCCTTCTCGCGGGTCTTTCCCGAAAAGAAAACCATCATCTGCAGCAAGCGCTTATGTTTCTCTGCGTCGGCGTCGAGTTTGAACCTG
Source organism: Cystoisospora suis (assembly GCF_002600585.1). NCBI lineage: Eukaryota > Apicomplexa > Conoidasida > Eucoccidiorida > Sarcocystidae > Cystoisospora > Cystoisospora suis. Next base: position 559 of record NW_027157189.1, read on the forward strand.
GCGTCTACATTCTTGTAGTACGCGTCCGAAAACTTCTCGCCACGCTCTCTCTTGGTCGCTGAGTGCCACAGGACGGAGAGGAACGCTGGGAAGGCCTTCGCAAAGCTCTTCGTTTTTTCCCAGCCTTCTGCAAGTCGATCTCCTGTGGATCTTTGTTCAGACCGGGTTCCAGAAGGAGGCTCAGTGCGAAGCCTGCCCGTGGAGTTCTCGGCGGACCCGGTCTCCGGCTTTTCAGCCGGCTCTCCAGCCACCCCAGGCGCAGCAACGTCGCCTTTTGTTGCACGCACCACGGATGGAGAGGAGTCACCTTCCGATATCACTTCCTTCCGATCAGTCCCCTCAGACGCGGCGGCAATCCAGACAGTTGCACTACACAAAACAAACACCAACAGTACGCCGCAGCGGCTAAAAAGTCTTCTAAACCCCATGATGCCTAAACCAACCTAGTATCTCAATGGCGGAAGTCTTCGACAAACAAATCACGATTAGGAGACGGAGCCTATCTGTACAAACAAACTCAGGCTCGTGTCCAGCTGGCTGTGCACTCGGCAAGACGTCTCTTGGAGATGAACAACAGAGGAATGAAAGCCGTGCGAAGCAAGGCAGGAGCGATTCCTTCTACGCGGCGGAGGAACAACGGACAAGAGCTAGACGGGAATTGGCACGTGAAGATAGAGACGCGCGTGGCGCTTCCACTCTCTCGATTGGAGCGGCCGGGATTCCTTCTCCGCCACGGCGTCGGCCTGCCCCGTGCCGTACTGCGGGTGTTATTGTTACCCCTGCCCTATCGTTTCCGAGTTGTCACGCGTAAGCCGAGCGTTACCAGTGACTTCACTGCTATTCTTTGGGGGTGCGTTTCAAGGTGCCAGAGTTTCCAGCAACGTCATTTCTGCGCACTGGTACTCCCTGCTGGGCAAGCCTCATACATCAGAGGTGTCGAGAACCGAACCTTCTTTCAGCAAGCCGCTAAACACCCAGCGCCGGGGATTGCCCGTGCGCTGATTGTAGGGACTAGTGTTTCTTTCAAGCTTGTCAACTGTCCGCGGCCCGCTCCGGCCTCGCGGGCGGCCTGCAGTACACGGACACGTGCCCCACTGGGGTTCCATAGCACAGGGCTCGACGGGCGCGAAGCACGTCGCTCAATGACAGAGCACAGCACGCACTGGCGTTTGACCTGCAAGCGTGTCCCTGCAGGTGAGAACTGCTGGCCGGTGTACTCTCCCGTTCATACTCCGCATATGTATGTATGAGCGAAGGGAACAGGATGGGTGATAGCAGCCCTATCTGACCAGATTTAGCTTCACTGAGGTAGCGGGGCCGAGCGGCGTCGAGACAGGCGAACTTTCAAGGACACGCCCACAGAATCACGTTCTGCCTTGCGCTGCTGAGACCCAGCTGAACTCGTCAACAGCGGTGTGCTGTAGTTGACCGGGCCGTGTT
>NW_027157190.1:0-5769 GCF_002600585.1 Cystoisospora suis
GTCGGGCAATCCTCAGAGCCATCCGCACAGGCAATGAGGAGGCCGCCCCGCGGCGGTGGCAACTGCTCTTGCAGTTCGAAAGCTATGTGACAAACGATGACATGCGTCACTCGACGATCCGGCCACTGGCGACTGGGCCCCTCATTCCTGACTCCTCGTGCTACGCCGGATCCTCAGTGTCTCATTATCTACCCATGTCCAGCCGGGACGGCAGCGACGAAGTGACCCAGCGCAGGCTGCTAAACTCCCAGTCCGATGGAAGACAGACTGACTCAGACGGCCCTGAAGAGTCGCAACGCCATGGGGACGCCAAGAGACTACGGGACCACTGCAGACGCACCGAGCAACAACGTAGACGCTCAGCGCCAGTTGTTTACTCGTGGCAGTCTGGACAGATCCTCAAAGCGCCGAACCGCCATGAGGGCACTCAGCAACTGGCACGGAGGTGACAACGCGGGTAGTCCCACTGGGCCGCAATGAGCGAGCGTCAGCCAAACTGGTGGTGCCGACAGGCACAAACTTCCAGAAAACGAGCAGCCCAAGCGCGTTGACGCAGACAGCCAAGAGCTGACCATGTGCGGCAGCTCCACTACTGAAAGTGCCAGCATGCCAAGGGCGGTCCACGAGATGCTGACGGCATGTGATGGTCCGGGTAGTCCGACAGGGCCGGGCTGCCAGGGTGACACTCGTAAGTGACCTCAGCTGAGGAATGTGCCAAAACGAGCTCACGATCTGCGCGCTGCTGTGCTCCCCCGCTGGTCAGCTAATCTGCAGAATTCGTAGTTATCATATGCATCTGTCATTTCTTCCTGTCTCGACTCACAGAAACGATGGTGTTGAGAGCGACAACACGGACGTTGCCAAAAAAAGCAGGGGAGGATTTATGGAAGCTCACATGCCTGTAGAGCGACCCCGTATCCGATAGCGGGTAGCCTGAGACAAGGGCCTGGCGTCCCGGCAAAACTAGCGACACCTGACGGACTGTGGTCTGCCAAGGGTGAGCAACGGTATGGGGAGTTGAGAAGAATGAGTGTCAGTGAGTATTGATCCTCCTTTGATCGTGGCCTGCCGTCCACACTAGGAACTCAGCGGCCCCCGCGAGCCCGGGGATCCTTCCCGTGTAGGCTACCCCACCCACGCAGCCACCGGCGAATGGAACGAGGCCGTACCCCAGCAGGTGCTGCTTTCCTGCTTGGTAGGCACAGATTTTTTACCTGTGTTGCTTTTCTTCCTAGGTATGGGCATCCCTGCACGACTGCTGGTGCACAATTTCCTCCACTGTCTCTCTTTACTTTCCAGGTAAAGCAATGACAAATCCAGGAGCGGACGCAGCAGAAAATGCTCGCCCGATTGGAATTACCGACGGGAAGAAAATGGCTGTGGACTCAGGCACTCTCACCAGCGTCGGCGCGGTTGAAGAGAAGTGGACACTTATGGGGGAAGAGAACTTTTCAGATGAGAGAGCAGCAAGGAGTAGGACAAGAAGCCTATTCGGTGAACGGCGTTCTGTCTCGAGCAGGCGGCACACGGCGTCAAAGGTCTCAATTGTTGCGGCAGCTTTAGGTATTATTTTAATGTCTTTAGTGGCAATTCGCTTCATCGAGTGTCTCGGGGCATTGAGAGCACGCGGTACAGTCCACGGGGGATTGTCTTTGGGAGTGACACCGACACCGCGCAAGCTTGCAGGGAGCCCGGTTGGAGACACTGAGAATGACGATTTATTCACCGTAGAAAAGTGCCTTGGGGCCTATGGGTCGGTCGATAGTGCATCGTCATCTGATAGGGTAGACTCCGAGCCCAATGAAGACCCGGCAGCAGGAGATGAGGAAGCGAGGCTTACGTCTGCTAGTGATGGGGAAACGGAGTTGTCTGGAGGAGACGATGGAGCAACGAGGGTCACGTCTGGTGGAGGTGATGCACTACGGTGGCTCATGTCTAGTGAGAATGCTGCAGTGAAGTGGCTCATGTCTAATGGAGTAGATACACCAACGTGGCTCACGCTTGATGGACATGCGGAAGCCACGGGGGGGGCCGTGGCTGGTGGAGATGAGTAAGCCACGGGGGGGGCCATGGCTGGTGGAGAGGAGGAAGCCACGGGGGGGTTGAAGTCTGGTGGAGATGAGGAAGCCAAGGGGCTCATGTCTGGTGGAGCTGGGTCAGAGGGTGACGAGGGAGTGCCGAAGAATCCTGTAGCCGATCCGTTAGTGAGGGAAAAGCAATTGCTAGCTCGCCGTAGACGCGTACGCATGGAAATTCTCGTGGCTATCACAGTTTCGCTGTCGGTGGCAGGATTGGTCCTTTTAGCCCTAGGAGGTCTAGACATAGAAAAAGCGCTAACGTTTGCCGGGATCGGACTTGCAGCTGCTGGCGCGGTGATGCTGTTCGTCACATCGTTTGTATACTTCAAGATGTGGCTGACGCGACTCAATCTGGGTCGCGGCGAGATTGTTTAGGAGGCCTAGAAGACGCGGCAGGTCACTCAACTTGCATGGGAGAGGAGAAGCAAACACGCCGTGAGTGGAAGCGGGGTGTTGAATTTCATGTGGGCTATTTTATTTTGGGTCATGAGAACAAACAGTGCCTGATACTAACCCCCTCTAAATATGGGGGCAGAGGAGGCAGCGAAAGAGGAAGACGGGATGAATGTGGAGGGGAAGTAATCGACGGAAGAGAAGCAAAACACACCGTCCTCGTTTACCCGCAGGTACTACGGTGTGAAGACACTTGACCTTGCCCAGCGGCCCAGCACTTCTACCACGTTCAGCACTACGTGCCGGTCGCAAGTCGCCCGACGGGAGAGACACGTGTTCCGTGCTGCCGTTGGACCCCCCGCAGAGTAGATAGGTCAAGACACTAATTCTAGGTAGCTTCAATATCATGATAGCCTGTATACCAGGGCTTCTTTCCATGAATGGTTATGCTAGAGAGTACACTTGGTAGCAATCGGGGTGGTGCGTGAGCGTGGAAGTACATAGACCGCACTCTGGACCCTACGAGAATAGTTTCTCGCACCTAGTTGAATACATATGTGTATGAATGGCCTTATACACTTCTACATGTAGGCACAGGCCTGTATTGCTATTGCCGGAGACTGGCAGTTTCAACGTGAGACGGCGCAATGGTCTTACGACTGCGACTATGATGTACACGTAGAAAGACGGTCCAATAGAGAGAGTAGAATTACGAGTGTGCGTTCTATTTTTCTGTAGAAATTTGAAGCTTCCATTATACTGACTAAGATCCGTGAATGTTCTCCCTACCTCTGTATGAACGATTGTCTAACCTTCAGGATAGTGAACGCCTCAGGATAATGGCGGAAGCCGTGGTTTGATCTTGCAGACGAACAGGCATCTACGTCACGAAAGAGACGAAGAGGCTCACATGACCTCACCGCTTGGTGCGACTGTGATCTTCCGTCCGTGCATACAACAAAGGACACGCTGAGGAACTGCAGGTAGACCAGAAGGAAGACCAAGACAGTCCGGGTACCCTCTCCGCCACGACGGGTCTCGCGTCGTCGCTCTGGTCGCTGGTTAAACTCTCGATGCCAGCCCGTGCTTGAGTAGGTAGAATTGACCTGCCCCGAGGATATTGATAGAGTTGCGCCCTCGAAACACAGGGTTCGCCATAGTAAGACCACTCCTAGAGGTCTTAGCCGCCGCATTTTACTGGCGAATATGCGCCACCACCTCCATACAGTCAAAGGAGAGTTCTCAACTGCCATTGCTTTCTTGGTCTTGGTCACTGACACTAATCATCACATCGAAGACAGCCGGTCCTAAGCACTTGCACCGATACACCAGGACCCTTGCAGCCGTGTACCAAATTTTCCGTGCTCCGCTTCTACAGCCGGATTCGCGTTACGAACAGCTGGCGATCGGGGCCTGTCCTGAGACAATGCGCCTCGACCTCCTGTCAATATCCTCGATAGAGTTGCCTGGAGATAGATGGACCGCTGTTCGGTCATCCTGGGGTCGGCTGGGGAAACGAGGCGACTTCCGCAGGGGATTTCACGCGGGTCCATGGTGGGAGTGCCGGCGTATAGTCTGTCATGAATGACGATGACACTCCTACGCATCCCTACAGATCTATTGGGTGCTGCGAGTACTATGTGAGTACGATGTGACGCGCGTTGAGGAACGCATTATGGAAGCTTGTGTCGGGCCCAATGGTTTTCCATTGGTTCCTTTGTGTACCCAATAAGGTAATGGGAGGTGGTCAGTCGTGTTACGATACGTAAGTCAGTTGTGTTGGGATACTTCTACTGAATTCCCTCGCCGGTATCGCCCCGGGGAAAATGGCGGGATTGGGCGCTGAGCGCACCTGCCGCGCGCCGGACCAAGAACCTTTGCTTTCTATCTCTCTCTTATTTTTCTTGGTAGTGGAGCATGGAAGAATAAGACTATCTCACTCTTCTACAGCCACTTGTTCATCTAGCAATTCCCCATCTATCCCTTCTACATCCAAGGAACGAGTGATCCATAGGAGTCATTCACCACACCTCCGCCCTATGCAAATACGGGGTGTATGTACATCTATCTACCTATAATATACCTTCTACATACGTATCCGAAGCAGTCCATTCCACTCTTCACACACACACATCTGTAAACTATCTCGTAAGTCTAAGTGCGTATATATATATATATGTGTATGTATGTATATATATTTATAGATATGTTTGGGCGTGTACATATTGTCTGGTGAGAATCCTATCTATCTCTCTTTGTCTGAGGTGAGGAAGATTCGATCTCCCTACGTATGAAACAAAGATGCTGAAGTGAGCGCAGCATCTCACCTAGCGTGACCGAGTGTGATCACTTCGTTTGTTTTGACAAGAGAGTGTGACTCCTTAGTCTTGTTCTTATTGAATGAGATCGGAGACACTCTTACATACAGAGGAAAGTGAGAGAGAGAGGAAATGAGATCGAAGAAGAGAAAGAAAAAAGATACCCAGGACCACCCCCTATCCATTCGTCCACACTGAGTTTCTTGTATCTCATCCTAAATCATTCTATTGGCTATGATCGACATGCGCTAGAGAAGTAATCGTACACACACAAATCCATACATCAACTCGAAACAGCCTCACACACACACACAGTCTTTCTTCTACTACTACTACTACTGTACTTACAGCAAAAATACGAAGAAAGTCGAAAGACAGAAAGAATGTTAGACGGAAGAGAGGATGGGAGAAGGGAGAAAGAAAGGTAGTTCGGTCGAGGAAAGAAGAAAGAGGGGGAAGAGAGGAAAGGAGGTGGAGACAGAAGCTGCCAATAGAGGAATGTGAAGACTGAGAGCTTCATTACCGAAGTGAAACATCTCTCTACCTACCTGTCTATCTATCTATCTACCTATCTATCCTTAATCTATCTATCTACATCTCTCCATGTACATAGAGAGTAGGAGTGATGGATGTCTTGATTAAAAAGAAAAGAAGAGAAAAGCCACCGCCACTGTCATCATCAAGAAAAGCAAAGTAGAGACAGGAGATTGAGAGACGGGAGAAGGTACTTCGTGTATATGGTGGCGTCTTCGTCCATAGTAACGAGGTGTGAGGAGGCAAGGAAGTTAAGCTGCCTTTCTCTTTAATGTGTTCTCACTTAGTGACTGAGTTAGAGACATTGGTACGTTCTCTTTCCTCTTTCTTTATCGGCTTGGTAGATGCTGACTTTTCTACGCAGAGATGGATGAAGAGTTTGATAGAGAAGAAAAGAAGACAGAAACAGAGAAGGAGAGAAACCTGTCTCTCTCTGTCTCTCTCTC
>NW_027157190.1:6041-6233 GCF_002600585.1 Cystoisospora suis
GCTTCTTTCTTCATTTTAGACTTCTCTTCATGATCACCCTGAGGGCTGTATGAACTCCAGCCACCTCTCCCTCTCTCTCGATAGAAGTAGGGAAAAGCCTCTCCCTCAGCAAACAAAAGAAGACAGATACATGCAATACCCCATATCTCTCATACCCTACACATGTATTCATCTATGAATCTATTTAGCTCT
>NW_027157190.1:6288-6440 GCF_002600585.1 Cystoisospora suis
GTTCTCTGTAACCTTTCTTTCTTTCTTTTGACTAGGAGTTACATCTGAAAGATCGACGTAATACGACGTGTGATCTTCGAGGTGCCAAGACATCCTTCACAAGCACAATGAGTGGGAGCTCAAGCAAAGAAGACTGCGAAAAACCGACTGTC
>NW_027157190.1:6569-11232 GCF_002600585.1 Cystoisospora suis
GTCTTCTTCTTTTTCTTCCTCTTATGTGCACATTTCTCTCAGTAGTCAGAAAGGGCAGGTGATACCGCTAATCTTGTTCGCTTACATACATGCCTACCTACGTATATACATATATAGATACATGCATATGTACGTACGCGCGTACATAGAGAGAGAGCGAGAGGTGGGACAGAAAAGAGATCACATGATATATTGAAGAAGAAGGAGAGGAAAAGGATCTGAAGAGATTAGAGAGAAAATCCTCATTACAGAACACTAAGCGACACGCCAGATATATTTTCTTCTCTTCTCTTCTCTCATATTCTTTCTATACATATCATCGTTACCATGGTCAGACCTAGACGCATAAATATACGTACATATATCTATATATAGATGGATACACATCTATGTTATGTATGTCTATGTATGAATATGTAGGTACGTTTGTGTATGCATATACATAGATCTCTGAAGATTCTTACATAGCCTTGAAGTCATCAAACGTCATATACTCATCTCTCCTTCTAATTGCTTGCTTCCACGGATCATCTTCTTCTTCCTCTTCTTCTTCTTCTGTTATCTCTTCTTCTTCACCATCACTTCCTCGCCCGATACGACTTCTTTCTCCTTTCTCTCCATTTCTTTTCGTCTCGAAGAAGAAGTGAGTATGGTCCTCTTTATTCTTCCTATCTCCCTCTTCTACTGATCGATAGTTAGAAGAACACTGACTTGAAGAAGAAGAAGAGGAAGAGGAGCATCTAGGAGAGAGAGAAGATTTGTCGGATGTTCCTCTTCCTTTTCCTTTTCTTCTTCTTATGGGAGTGGCTTCTGTTCTTCTCATGACAATCGACCATGGAGGTAATCCATTCTTGCTAGAAAAAAGACCTTCTTCTTCTTCTCCTTCTTCTTCTTCACTCTTCTCTTCACTTCTATTCGGTCCATATCCCCCGATAGGAGAACAACTCCTCTGACATCCATTCTTCTTGAATCCAGAAGAAGAAGATGGAGAAAAGAAATACTCTTCTTCTTGAAGACAGTCATCTTGGACCTTCGAATCTGACTTGAGATTCTTCTTATATCCGTTACTGTGAATATCGTTTGGACTTCTCTCAAGATCACTCCTAAGATTATCTCTCTGTATGGCCATAGTCGTTCTATTCTCTCCGTCACGACTGTCATACCCCATCATTCGATAGCCCGTCGCTCCACTCACCACACCTCCTCCTCCTCTTCCTTCTTCTTCTTCTTCTTGTGCTCTTCTCCCGTGATCGATCTCCCTCTCACTCTTGTTCTTCTTATCATTCACTTCTTGTTGCCTTGTCAAATGACCGCTAGAATGATAGAAGGAGGACGTCTCTTCGCCAGAGTCCTGCTCTTCATCTTCTCTCCCTTCGTTTTCTCCATCCAGACAGTACACTTTCTTTCTCTGAGAAGAGGAAGACGATGAAGAAGAAGAACAGGAATTCCTCTGTGAATATCTGAAATTTATCGATCTAGAAAGACGCCCTCCTCCAAAGCAAGAAAAGAGCTGCGGTGCGTAAGATGAAGAGGAGCTACTATGATTAGTGGTAGTAGTAGTAGTAGGAGTAGTACTAATACTATTATTACTGTGACGGCTTTGAGGGGAGCTTCTCTTCCGCCCGGCGTTCTTTCGAGAAGTTTCTCTGCTTAAAGAGAAGAAGTCGTGGCGTTCATTCTCTTCTTGGGGATCTCTTACAGCATTCTTCTCTCGATGAGTCTGGTAACGACCACTAAAGAGATGCTGGGTGGTATGAAGAGCTAGATCATCGATCTACAGGACAAGGAGAGACAGAAACAGAGAAAGAAAGAAAGAGTGAGAAAGAAAGAAAGAGTGAGAAAGAAAGAAAGAAAGAGTGAGAAAGAAAGAAAGAAAGAGTGAGAAAGAAAGAAAGAAAGATTGAGAAAGAAAGAAAGAAAGAGAAGATCGAAAGGAGAGAAGAGAGAAGAGCAATCAGCGCCAGACAGTGTCGTGGAGATTTCCAGTAGGAGGTTGATGGGACAAGGCAAGAGAGAGAGAGGAGATATTTTCATAAACTAACGATATAGACATGTCATCATACAGAGGAAAGAGTATGTTAAATATACTCAACTCCATGTATGCAGAAATGGAGAGATCTACAGGTAGGAGTAAATACCCGATCTCCTCATGACATTTGGCATACTTTCACAAAAGCGCTCTATTGCCCGAGAAATTCCACGTACCTCTGCATATACACAGATTTATATATCTATATATATGGAGAGAGAAGTAGGCGTATCTTTCTATCTCTCCCTCTCTCTGGATATACACAAGACATGCTGCGTGTAGTGTGAAAAGAGAGGTCGAGTATCCTTTAAGTAGGCATCTATACAATGTACCACAAATGCATCCGCCTTTCCCTCTCTGTAGATATATAGACATCTATACATAGAGAAAAGATCTTTAAATGCAAGAGAATTTAGATATGAAGATAGATACGTAAGCAATAGTAGAGAGACGAGAGGTGACTTCATTAAAAGGCACATAGATACACGAAACATATAGACAAGTATCAAGACAACATAGAAGAAGAAGAAGCGAGAGGGGGAGTGAATAAGACATCTATATACCTATAGCCCATCTGCCTATATCGAGATAGATACTAGACCTTTCTATATCGAATGGATAGACACACTCAATCCTCTTCACTCTTTCTGTCTTGAGCTCCCTCTCTCTCCCTCTCCCTCTCTGCTGTTGGTGCCTTTCCATCCTCTTGAAGATGACAGAAGAGGACGTGTTCTTTCACGTGTGTGAGTTACCTTCATCTGGAAGTGTCTATACACTAGAAGATATTTTACGAGGGAGCAGACAGTATGTGTCTACTCACGTGCACTGTCTATACAGAAGATGTGAGCTAGGAGGCAGAATAGACAATGAGGTACAGAAGGGATGTGATTTGACTAGCAACACCCCCACCCTACAGAACGATCGTCTATCTACTTGAATCGAGAAAACGAAGAAGAAGAAGAGCAGCCGCATTTCTATCCCACCTAAACTCTGTGTGTCTGGAAGAGGATTCGAACAGAAGAGAAAGAAAGACTCCACGATACATCCACAAAAAGGTCACTTCTTCTTCTGATCACCCACGTTCTCTTTTCGAGAAGAGAGAAAGAGAAGAGAGAGAGAAAGGATACAAAAGACACATCTTGTTCTCTTGGCTAATCGAAACGAAAAGGAAACGAAAGTGAGAAGGTTGAAAATGAAGACGAGATAACATACTACCACTACATCTCTCAAATCGGAGGGAAGGCATCGAGACATTCTCTTGTTTCTTCTTTCTCTGCTTTGCACGATCGTTTGGTCCCTAGGGATCTTCTCTTCAAAGTGTTTCTCTTCTTGAACTGACCGTCGAGAAATGAAGACATGCCTGTTTGAACTGACACACCACAGAAGGTGTAAGCATAACTGCATGCACAAAAAGCAAGGAACGCGAGAGAAACAAAGAGAGAAATCCATTCAACACATCTCCGCTAGAAAAGATAGAGGACTGGGAGGAATCTCCCTTCTAAAGCTCCGATCACCCCGTGCCAATGCCTTTGACACATACGTCTCCGAGTCGATATTGATATATCTATGTGTAGCTATCTATACTTGTGTATGTGTATATACATATGTGGGGTGTATATACACCAGATATATCAGGCTAACCGGTGTATATACACATATGCATATCTAGAGGTACAAGCGACCATAACGAGAAGAGAAGCGTATCCTTCAGACACAATGAGCTCATCCGAATACATACACATTCATTCATACATATTCATACATATACACACACATCCCTGCACAATCTATATCCCGTAGAAGCCCCTAGAGATAGAAGAGATGAAACATACCGATCGTTTCGACTACGCTAACTGTCCTGTATATATGAAAGTGTATAATAGGAAGAGCAACGGAGCGTGCGAGTTGTATGGGAGATGGAAGGCATCCATCCCCTTGCCTCATCATATGATTCGCCCGTGTGAAAAGAAGAGGAGAGACGACTTGAGAGCTCTCAGTACAGATTCATGAAGAAGAGCCTAAATGAAAAAGTGGCTTTTCTTTCTTCCTTTCTTGTCGTTCCTAGTGTTACCTCTGTAGATGAAGCAGAAGACTTCCATCATCTCGTCGAAGTGAAGCTTCGAGCTACTACGACGATCAAACAGTGCAAACAAGGCTGAAGAAAAGCAGAAGAGAAAAGAGAAAGAAGGAAAGAAAGAATGCAAGAAAGGAAAGAGATCTAGACAGAAAAAGAAAGAAGGAAAGAGGAAAACAAATTCCGAGAGGTTCATTAATCTATCTATCTATCTTTAATCTACCCATGCCTACTACTCGTGCTGAACTACTCCACATCATCTCCCTACGCCTTATCATCGCCATCGTAGATTGTACATTACAGCGCTCATACATGTAAATACATATGTATGTATCTCTTTGTGTATATCTACACTCTATCAAGTCTGTCTCCCCACTTCTTCTCGTTTTCCCTCACAACAGCGACAGAAGCAAAAGAAAAAAACTAAATTTAACGAAGAAAGAAGACAAGGCACCCCCCATACATACATATCTATACCTGTCTCTATATCCCTCTCTTGATCTATTACAAAGAAAGGAAAAGAAGAAGAAGAAAGACAGAAGAGATAAGCCAGAGAATGA
>NW_027157190.1:11755-20700 GCF_002600585.1 Cystoisospora suis
GAATGAAAGAGAAAGAAAGAACGATCATTACGCGGTCTTCCTCTTTTCTTCCTTGCGAGGAAGACCCTCATAGCTTACCTTGAATCCGATCGAGATGGCTAGCTCGGCATAGCTGTGGGAGACCTCGGACAGCTTCAAGAAGATCTATTATCTCATTGTCACTCTTATCCAACACATCAAACGCCTCTATACACACAAAGAAAGAAAGAAGAAAAATGGAGAGAGACAGGAATGTAGCTGAGAAGAACTTTCATCTCTTTCTCTCTGTCGCCTCTTTAACAAGTGGACTCATAGGTACCTGCATATTCATATATACATCACAGACCAGCTAACCTAATTCAAGCACACTTTCTCTCTCTCTCAATTAGGTCTCTTTCATTCTTCCTTCCTTCCTTAGGTGCGTGTGCCTACTGTCACTGTGATGTGTATCGGTCTGTTTCTTATCGAAGTATAAAGAAGGACAACTACCCCACTCCACTTCTTCTTCTTAACACTCTTTTTCTTCTCTCTCTCTCTCACTCTTTATCTGTCTTTCTGTAGATCTATCTATGGATTGGGGTGTATTGAAGATTGAGAGAGTTGCTATGTCTAACAGCAAGACTAAGCGTGAGACAGTAGTACTATGGAGACAGCACATACACACATACATACACGTATACATTGTAGGCAGGCATCTTTCTTCATGACCCTTTCATATGGATAGGAATCGAAGAGAGTCAAGCAGCTCTCTAGAGAGGAGCGAATGTCATAGAACAGAGAGAGAGAGGGAGAAAGAAAGAAAGAAGAGAGAAATGAAGGAAAGAATCCAAAAAGAAGGGGAGAAAGAATGTAGAAAAGAAGAAAGACATCTTACGATTGAGAGAAGTTTCTGTAGGTGGAGTATTGGCGACAATCCCGGCGTCATTTAGCAACTGCTGGACTGTATGGACGAAGCCTTCTCTCCATACATACATCCCTGGATGCTTATCAACTAACGCTCTCAACACTGCAAAGAAACAGAGAAAGAAAAGAAAGCAAGAGAAAGAAAAGAGAAGAAGATACACAACAGACAGAAGAAGAACAGAGATCGATCGATACACACAAAAGAAAACATTTCTGTAAATATCTCTTGCATCTACATAAATAGATAGATAGATAGAGTGATGTCGGGTAGACATATAATAGAGAGAAAGGATAGCTACGAATTGCCAAGTGAGAAAGGAAAAGAGAGGAGAGAAACAAGGCACATGTACTGTGCGTCACCTTTCTTCAGGACAAATCCTGTCCGTGCGTAAGTTCTGCAGAAATAGTAGGGGTACAGACACGTGGAAAGAAGAAGAAGAACAAGTGCCGCATGTACATAAGAGATAAAAGGATACTTGAATCTCTATCTATCTATCTATCTATCTTTACTCTGTCTATGTATCTTCAATCTATCTATCGTCAATGGTCTCTGATGAATCTCTAAGCTATCTGTCTGTTTACCTGGTGCGGCGCGAAGAGAGAGAGAGAGGGGAAAGGCTATTTGAAGAAGAAGAGAGAGAGAGGAGGCAGTATTGTCAGCATCATGAATTGCAGGATACACGAAACAAAAGTGCAGTGCGATCATCTACAACTACTACCAGTACACCTGGGGCATATCTACACAAGACCGTCTCTACTGTATGACGCGATGTAAATTTAGAATCCCTGAAAGAAGGTGTATATACACCCGAGATGCTTTCTATCATACCTGTTTGTACAGGCAGGAATGTGAGCAAAGATTCCTTTCGGAGTTTTTCTAGATCAACGACAAGAAACTCTTCTCGATCATTCTCTTGCACGTTTCGACATTTCGATGCGCACGAAGAAGAAGAAGAGGAGGAGGAGCTTTCCGCCCAAGTGTTCGCGTGATTCGTGGCGTATCCATTCTTCCTCATCATTCTGTTGCTCTGCTTTTCTTCTTCTTTTTCCTTTTGCCTTTCTATCTTTCCTCCCCTCTTATCTCCATCATGAAGATCATTACAAGCAAGGACTCGAGATTTCTTGCCTTCTTCTCTATCGGTTCCTTTGCTTTCCTCTTCTCTCATCATCCATCTCTCTTTCTCTGCTGACGAAGAGGGAGAAGATGACTGACTATAAGAAGCGTCAGACCGGGGATCACTCGTAGAGGAAGAAGGAGATAGATTTCGATCCTTCTTTGGAGAAGAGCCTGACGAAGAAGAAGATGAAGGAAGAGGATCAAAAGTAAAGGAAAATGTCGAAGAAGAACAAGAAGCAGAAGACGAGGAGGGAGAGAGATAGTCAAAGCGCGGCGACGAACTTGAAGAAGAAAAGGACAATGAGGCATCTCTTGCTTGACTTGAAGCAGCAGCAGCATCAGAAGAAGAAGAAGAGAGTGACGAGTGACTAGTAGGAGTAGAAGAAGAAGAGAGACAAGAAGAAGAAGGAGACATGATAGAGGGGATGAGTCCATCAGCATCTTCTTGAACTATGTGAAGTGTATGACGTTGACTCTTACGATGGGCCCGTCGATGTCGTCTACAGAGAAAAAAGAAGAGAAAGACAGACAAGAGAGACAGAGAGAGAGAGAGCGATCGAACCCAGAGGAAAGGGATCGAAAGATGTGAAGGACCAGAGATAGGAGAGCTTCTAACATAGGAAAAACGTACAAAGGTGTGTATCTATGGAGGGATGTATGGAGAAGGAAAGTCAGCCACTATGACTTGTGAAGCGGTATGTTTCATACCACCCTATATTACACCTACGCATATACATAGAGAGAGAGGTAGATCGATATAGAGATACAGAGATGTACAGGTACGGGGATGAACCTACTGAATCTCTATGTCTAGGTATGTACCTAAGGGTAGAGATATGCGAGTACACAACATACATAGACGTGGAGGCACTTGAACTAGCACATACGAATGAAAGAAACACTCGAGGTAGTAATTATCTGTAACGAGATACACGCACAAAGAAGAGAAGAAACAGCAAGGGGAGATGAAGATGAATCTGGAGAGATCATTAACTACTCTTTTGGAGGTACAGGAATGCAACGATCTCCTCCCCTCTCCCTTTCCCTCTCTCCTTCCCATGTAGATATGGACGTATACACATACACATATGTATATATAGCATCGATAGACTTCCTTCCTCTACCTACCTACTTGCTGATCGAGAGGAAGGAAGAAGGAAGGAAGCCATATTTCTAGAGACACACAACGTAGAAACAGTCGGGAGTTCTTTACCTCGACAAACGACACTCATGATAGCTTCTATCGCAAACAGACACACGGAAATACACTACGGCTCATATCCATCTTTGACCTCTCTATCTATCTATATCTATGTACACGATTTTGTGCATGTATACGTGTCTACTTTCTCTAGGTGACTCTATAGTTGCAGATTCTGTACATACACTTGTATATCTCCGTGTATATGTATGCATATGTCTATATGTATGTCTACATGCGTAGTACATGTGTAAGGCAGCTAACCTTTCGTTGAAAGATTCGCACATCTGCTGCATGAGAGCTAGGGAATCCTCATCTTGCACACATGGCTGGAAATCGTCATCTTCTTCCTCTTCTTTTAACTTCTCTTCTTCGAGCTCTCCTTCACTTCTATCAACAAAGACTTTTCTTTGTTCTTCTTCTCCCTCTTCTTTGACACCGTTTCTCGCCTGTAGATTTCTATTACCTTCGCCAACCCCTCCATCGGGAGATTCTTGTTCCTCTCTCTTCTCCTTCTCATGAGTAGCTGCAGATACACCGTCTTCTCCCCCTGCATAAGGGATAGCTGAAGCGAAAGAAGCTTTTCTCCTAGCTGTTTCAAGTAGAGAAGAAGAAGAAGCGAAAGAAGACGAAGAAGAGAATCGAAGCGCAGTATCGACACACTTTCCTTCTTCTCCTCTATGGAGCTGGGAACTTGTATATCTTGGACTGAAGAAAGAAGAGAAAGAAAGATTTCTCATCTTTCTATCTCTTATCTCAAGTCCATTTCTTGGTGTGGTACTTATATATCTTCTTCTTGAGCCATCGAACTCCTCATTCATCCCTGTCTTTCTATCATACGAAAGATAAGACAGGAGAGGAAAGGGAAGAAGATTCTGACGCAGGAGAAGAGGATAAGAAGAAGAGAAGAATCTCTTTCTATCTTTTTGTGGCGGTCTATCTTGAACTGCATTCTTTCTCTGAAGATATGAAGGAAGAATAGAAAAAGAAGAAGAGAAGAGAGAAAGAGATGGAAAGGTGGCTCGGACATGAGATCTACGAAGAGCCGTTGAGAAAGAAGAAGAAGAACCATTCTCTCCTTTCCTTTTTCTTCGCCTACTTCTTCTCTCTTCATCCCCCCCCCATGCCTGTGTGTGACAGCTGTTTGCTAGACTCCTTCTTCTTCTCCTAAGTCCCTCTCTGATACCTGAGGAGGATGACAACGCCATCTTCATGCGATCGCAACGATACATGCACAAACTTCTGCTTGTGCCAGAGAGAGACAACCTAAGAGAAACCGACCTTCTTGCGTGGCTTAAGAATGGGGAGGGAGAAGAACGAGAAGCAGAAGAAAGAGACTGAGCTCCTTGGGGAGGGGGTGAGGTAGGCGGCAAAGAAGAGGAAAGATGTCTCACGGAGATTCTCATCTCTCTGTGTAAAGGACGGTGCAAGGAGGTGAGACGTGAAGAAGAGGAGAGAAGAGAAGGAGAACAACAGAGCAAAAGAGAAGAAGAAGTGACGGGCGTCTGTTGAAGAGAATGAAGAGGCAACTCCTGTCCACATGAAGGGAGAGAGGAAAGAGACAATCGACGACGTGTGGAAGCAGAGGTAGGAGAAGGCAAGAGACCTCTCACAGCTAACCTTGCTGACGCTGCTACATTACAGCCGCCCGGCTTAAGGAGGATAATGTACTTCATTTGTGCGTCGTTATGGGAAACAGAAAGACGCAGATGAAAGGATGAGAAGAAAGGGAAAGAAAAGAGGAAAGAGAACCTGACCGGAGGGTGTGGAAAGGAAGGAAGGTCAATACTTCAACTGAGAGAGATGAGGGAGTGCAACATGAAGGATTGCAGGGGGAGAATTCTACCAAGGTGAATGGCTTGAGAATACATGGAAAGAGATGACCTGTCTTTCTCGCGTCTCTTCACTGGATCATCAACTTCTCTTGCTTGGCTTGTTTCTTTCCTTTTTCCTCAATGGAAAGAAAAAGAACCATAAGATGTCTTTAGAGATAGGTGAGAAGACCCAAAAAGAGAGATCTAAATCTTCAGAAAGGGTGCGAGTCTATTACGAGGGGGAGTTGCAGCGCTCTGTTGTTACACTCACTCTGTACCTCCTATACCTTTATACCTTTCCATGAGCTGAAGACAATTCGGGAGAGAATTAAAACAGAAGAAGCGAACGTCAATCCTAGGAAAGAGCGACCTTAGAGATCTAGCCAAAGGAGTTGAAGGTGTCAGTGACGTTTGCAGCTGTTGAAGAAACAAGATCTTCACTTCTCCTTCCTTTCCGTTGACTGTTTTGGAGAGGAAAGTCATGCATGTGATGCGATTTATGAGTGCCGTTCAATAAAGCCAGAAAAGAACCAAAGAGGAGAAGAAAAGAAGACGGCGACGGGGTTAGGACGAGGTGTACAGTGGGAGATAAGAAGGCGATGAATGAATGGAGCGAAGGAAATTCTTCTTATGGATCGTGAAGCGAATGCGATGAAAAGACAATCAATGAAGCAATCCCTCTCCTCTATGGAACGCCAACCGGTCGAAACTGTCAGTCAAGAGGTCGGAAGATGGAGAACACGAAAGAAAAGAAGGAAGCGAAGGAAACATAGATAGAAAGATAGAAGGGAGGGAGAGATGAACAGGAAAAGGAGGAAGGAATGAAGAACTTCAATTCCACACTGGTTCTTCCTGCATCTGAACAGGGGAAGAAATCGATCGACCGATGGGTTTGAAGTGGCTCGCGCTCGAGCTCAGGTGTATCTATACCCGAATATGACTATCTATGGCTCTTGAGAAACCTCCAAGTGTTTTCAAAAAGACAAGAGGGAGAAATTCACGGAAAAAAGAAGAGACTGACGAAGATGAATGACGACTGGGAGAGAGGATTTTTCGGTAGCCAACTCTTGTGCTGCTAGGAGAAATGAACCTTCTTACTATCTTTCTTTAACCTGATAAACGAAAATCAAGACATCTTCGCTTGCTTAAAGAAGAACTAAATTTGGAAAAAAGGAAGAAAGAAGTGGCAGGTGGAAACGGAAATGAGGTGAACGCAGACCACCGACCCTTCTGTCTGAATGATGAAGACGACGGCGATAGAAAAGATGCTTGAAAGGAACCTGGCAAAAGAACGAGAACAACAACAACAGCTACGTTTGGCTATCTATGGAATACTACCGACATTCTTCTCTGGAAAGTCTTATTCATACGTCCTCGTGCGATTCATGACTTCCCTTCGATGTCACGAAAAAAGAAGCTAAGCGATTGACCAGTTACCACGGAAGAAAAAGAAAGAAAAGATACTGATAAGGTTAGAAGACAATCCCTTCAAAAACGAACAAGAACCTCGAACTAGACAGACACACATCATGCAACGCCATGACACAATTATTTTGACTGATTCGCTACTGACCCTTGGCTGGGCCGCCCCCCTCTCTCTTCCTTCGCCTCTTCCTAGCCCCCGCCTCCCTCTCAATTAAATTACATGTACCTACTCTAATCCATCACACGATCCAGTGAATTCAAACTTCTCCACCCTCCTCCATAGGTTGTTTCTATCGATCCGACATCTTCTTTTAGCTGTCCTAGCTCAGCTATTCCGTTTTCCGCTGGTAAGGCGATCGAGCTATGACTCGGTGACTCGCCGCACGACTTGGGAGGACGTGTATATCTATCAAGCGTTCCAGCTCTTCCTCTTGAAAAGCTGCCCCGAATTCTTCGCTTAACCGGCAGACCGAGTGGCGGGGGCGGAGGAGGGGCCGCCATTCGCTGGCATAGGCTCATAGGCGCGGGGCCATGCACAGAAGTTCCAAAAGTTGGCCTTTTTCTTGTCAACTTCGGTTATGGAGACTCATCACTATCGATCGGTTCTGAGTAGTGAGACAAACAGAGAGGCCCAGCGAGTAGTCAGAAAGGAGTTTGAAGACCACCAAGAATGTAAGAAAGTCAAGAAAATCAATGACCGGGGAGGCGGTCTGCTCCCGGCTGGGCTGGGCTGCCTGCCAGGTGTGCTGTGCTGTGTGCCGACACTCCGTCGTAAGGCCTGCCGTGAAAGAGGATTGACGGGTGCTTTTTACGGCTTTCACACTAGGTTTCTTGCAATCCAAAAAGGAAGGGCCTCTAAAAGGATGACGCGATCACCTTGAATGAAGGAAAACAGAACGTATGCAACCTCCCACCGGGTCTCCTGACTCCTGCTGTGCCGCGGGTGAGTTTCTGCCGTGGTCGGTTCACTTTTAGAGCTACAATGGCTCGCATCAAGAATCCGTTCCTCTTCTGTTCTCTTGACGTGCTTGGGGTCGAGTCTTTCTCTTTAGCTCTCGGTCGAGCGGCGCTTCGCAGGCACTGACATCTGAGACGCAGACCCACCTCCACAAGCTCGATCGACTGCGACCAAACCTAGGAGCAACCGCTCGGTCTCTGCAAAACTTCGATGCCACAGAGCCCTTCACCCCTCCAACAAAACAGTGACTTCCTCCACTGCTTTAAGAGCTTTTAGCCCTAACAATTCACCATCTAAATAGACTCTCCGAGTGAGTGGAGGGGGTCGCCATGTTGGGATCTATCTTTCGCTAGCAGGCCCTTCGAGCGGGATCAAAGAACAGCACTCCTGTCAACGCTCCCGAGTCCCAGGGTTTGCGAGTTAGACAGTCTGCCGCGCTTCTGCGTGACGATGGAGAGCCACCTGCTGTTGAAGGAGGTTGCTTTAGCAGGCAAGGTGCTTGCCCGTGATCTGCTTCGAGTAAAGTTGCCTCGGAGCGCCGATGAACCGGCCGGCTAGAGTGCGCCTCGAGGCGTATGGTGGCGTGCGTTAACCGCTCGACTTCGGAAGGGTAAGAGATGAACTCATCAAGCTGGTCCTGTAGCTGTTACACAAGCCATTGTATCGGAACAGGAATCTAGGAGACTGGCCAGTATCCTCCACGATGCCAGAGACACGTAATAATCCACACCAGCGATGACTTGAAGCTGTCTTATCTCCAAAGAAGACTTCGATCAGAAGGCAAAGTCATCCGGCCCTGCAGGTGGCAAGGACTAAAGAAGCAAAGCGGCGGTATCACACTCTCCTCTGACGACATGCATATGCTATAGTCGGAAAACCGACAGGATGTTCGAGCTTCGTTATTCTTCTTCTCTACGTACGCCCTATCACACAAGAGCGAGGGCGATGGAGGAGCGGAAAGAGACGACGAGTTCAGAATCAGAAAAGCGCCACCATCAGACATGAGTGGATTGGACTTCGTGTGCGGCACACAGGCCTTTACCCCCCGCGATGGCTGAGGGTTATAATTGAGGTATCCTTGTTGCTCAACTCTATCGACTGAAACCGCCAACACGCTTCTTACTGAGACTGCCTGATACCAAAAGGAGAAATTTCTGTGGACAAGACACAGACAACTCTGTTGTGGCGAGCCGGTCGAGAGATCCATTGGCCCGTAAACGCACCTCCCTAGACTACTAGGAGATGTTTCTTTCTCCTTGGTTCACCTTTCTGATGTTCTTTCGGGCCTGACTGGCTTCTTCAATAGATTTTTCACAAGCAAAAACCGTGAGAGACACACACCTGTGCCCCCGATGCTGCCGCCGCCGATTCAAGAAGATCGACGCCAATCGTTTCTTTCTTTTTGTCTGACAGTCTTGGCCGATCGAGACCCTACACACGATCCCTCATCATCCGTCCTCTTTAGCACAGCAGCCCCACTGCCAACTAAGAGAAAGAGACGTTGCCTCCGCTATCACTATTCATCTACCTATCTCCGTCGCTTTCATC
>NW_027157191.1:0-418 GCF_002600585.1 Cystoisospora suis
TTACAGAAGGAGGAGAATGGGTCCTAGGGGACCCTAACAGTCGCAGCGAACCGCTCGACCGTACCCCTCGAGCGGTCGCCAGCGAATCCGAGGCGGTTTCTCACCGCTTAAAAGAGAGAGAACGTGCCAAAGAGGGTTTTGGCAGCACCCAAGGTGCAGAAGCATTGCTTCCGGCGCCCAAATCGGACGCAGAACCCCACATTTCCCCTTGGGATCGCCGCCCAGCCGGCGCCCCAAGCCCCGTGTCGAGTGTGTCGTGACCGAAGAGAACAATAAGTGTGGAGAGAGAAGAATGATTGTGCAGTAGAGTGAACTTTCCTTGTGCGGGAACTTGTACATTACGGCACCCCTCGGTGCCTAATGCGGTTTAATCGCTCATTGGTCCAACAGTTGGGCGAAAGAGCCCACGGAACGCCCG
>NW_027157192.1:0-278 GCF_002600585.1 Cystoisospora suis
TCCCTTGTGCCACGCACCGTGTGCCATGCCTTGTCCGGCCTCGTGTCGCCCGTCCCAGGCGGGTACCTACGGTACTTCCTGGGTTTCGCTTTCCCCACGGAACCAATTACCGTTGACTAATCGTACAGTGCCCATTCAAACCCGTGTAGCCGGAGTTTCTCGGGAATCACCGAGTTTCTAATCAAGGAATCCGGCTAGGTCCGGTCCGGTGCTGGCCTAGCCGTAACTACGGTGCGGCTCCCGAAGCTAGCCTACTTATTTCTGAGTAACTAAGGTTG
>NW_027157192.1:705-1062 GCF_002600585.1 Cystoisospora suis
ACTCCAGCCTAACGCACTTTGTGCTGACCGGGCTGCTTTCTAGTTACGGGGTCACTTTTGGAGCCGAGGGTCACCCCCTGGGTCGAAAAAATACCCAAAAAATCATATTCATATTTTTCGACTCTAAGCTTACTCCACTAAGTCTGAGCGTCTCATTCGCTCTGGTTGATGAGATACAGCTACGTGACTTTTTGCCTAGTTTTGCCACTGCACTGAGTTGCGGGGTAGCAACCCTTGGTCCGGGGGTGACCCTGGGTCAAAAAAACGACCGAAATATCGATTCTTTATTTTTTCGTTGCGAGCCTACATCACTAAGTATCATGGTCTGATTCGCTCTGGTTATCGAGATACGGCTAT
>NW_027157193.1:0-332 GCF_002600585.1 Cystoisospora suis
CTACCCGCTTGTCAAGACCGCCGGTCGCCCTTCCACAAAGATTGACATGTCAGAGTCTCATGCTTCCACGTTCTGTCCTTGTACAAAGGTTGTCAAAAGGTTTAGGCGCCCCTAGGCGTCATAACACCATAAACAAAATACAGAAGAACAGAACTCTCCTCTGCCACGCACCGTGTGCCATGCCTTGTCCGGCCTCGTGTCGCCCGTTCCAGGCGGGTACCTACGGTACTTCCTGGGTTTCGCTTTCCCCACGGAACCAATTACCGTTGACTAATCGTACAGTGCCCATTCAAACCCGTGTAGCCGGAGTTTCTCGGGAATCACCGAGTTTC
>NW_027157194.1:0-1165 GCF_002600585.1 Cystoisospora suis
TCATGTGGTAGCCAGCGATAGTCCGGAGCGAGAGCGGGGCTCCAACCGTCCCAGGCAAAACTCTAAAGTGATAATAATTACTATTTTGTGTTGCTGAGTAGGTTATGTAAGCCCGGCTACTGAATTCCTCCTCTAAGTGTGCTCGTTGGAGAAAGGAGGAAACAGCTGTTGCTACGGTACGCACAGTGGGCCGCTGCCTTCGAAGCGGCAAATCCTCCGTCAACCTCTCACATGGTTGCTGTGACGGTCGACGACGCAGAAGGGAACGAACCACGACGGCCAGAAAGGAAGCGGAAGCAACAACGCACGCATCCACCCACTCACCAACGGGAATGGGTGTCACCTGCTGAGCGCATTGCTGGAGGGTCTCAGAAGATGCAACAACAGTTGCTAAATGCGATCTTACAGCTGAGCAAAAAGGGGCACTTCGCCGCCTCAGGAGTGTCAAGCAAGCGTCGTCTTCCGCAGCCAACAGCAATAGACCGCAGGCAGTCAAGCGAAGGGAGCGTGTGCTTCCACTGCCGCAGTCCAGAACGCAACCTGGTCGGATTTCAGTAGTAGAGAGACTACGTTGGGACTGACAGCTCAAAGCGCCGCAGCTGCCCAAAATGTCTGCAGCACGGGCACTCCTGCTTTGCGTGTCCTGAAGCAACAGGAGTCATGTGGAGTCACGGTCCGGGACTAACGCTGCTCGGCAAAGGAAAGAAAGCAGCACAAGCAGTAACAGCGGCCACGCTGTCCACAACTGGGCTTGAGGAGCAAACTAAATCGTGTCGTGTGCCGGAACCTGACGAAGCGGAGAGAGACCTGTTGTTCGTTAGCGTCTTGCCCGATAGGGAGGCATCGGGCAAAAGACCACGCGGTGCCGGCACTACAGCGTACCCAGAGGTAAGCCACGTTCACGACCTGGAGACGCAAGAAGTGACCAGACGCCAGCGAATGTCAGCGGTCACCTCGCCCAGGTATCACAACCTTTGTGCTGCGTTGGTGGTACCTTATACGCCCGGAAGAAATCTTGTTGTCCTGCTGCAGTTTCGGGGAAGAACAATACAGGCGCTGCTGGATCCGGGTAGCGCGGTCACGCTACTTAGCAGTGCGCAGTTTCCTCCGCAATCCTTGCCTGGATATGATGGAGGAGCGGTGCAGAGAGTAAGGCTGCTGGACG
>NW_027157194.1:1424-2461 GCF_002600585.1 Cystoisospora suis
CAGCCACGGAAGCGAGCACGCTCAACTGGAAAGAGGCATCGTGTTGGAACCAAGCGTCCAAAGTAATGATGACCTTGTGGTGTGTACTCGTATGGTGTGTCGTGCACTTGAACACGTGAATGGTGCGTGGGCCGCCCAAAAATAGCCGCTACTGTCGCACGGGAGTGCTCCGTGACAGAAACGCCACGGGATGAAGAGAAACAACTGTTGTGTGGTCCCCCCAAAACTCTTATGAAAGTAATCCGAATGTGTGAACGATCTCAAGGCCTGAAGGCGAATGAAGTCTTTGCGCTAAAGTGCCTGTGCACTCGCTATAGCGAAATTTGGAATGGCGGTGACAAACCGCTAGCGAAAACAAACCTGACTACGTTCAAGGTAGAACTCCGCGAAGGCACGTTACCAGTGCAGTGCGGCTACAGACCCGTTAGCGCTGCGAAAAGACAGCGAATAGCCCGGCTCGTAAACCAGTGTCTTGAAGAAGGTTTGTGTGAGCCCAGTGATTCAGAGTGGTCGTTGGCAGTGGTGCTCGTGCCCAAGCCGGAGGGGCGAGACCGCCTCTGTATCGACTACAGGCCTCTGAATAAAGTAACAAGAGTGCCAGCATACCCGCTCCCACGAATTCAGCAGGCCCTCGATGCGCTGCAGGGAAAGGAGTTCTTTTTTGTTTTCGACTTCCCAAATGCCTATTGGCAAATCGAAGTCGAGGCCGGAAGTCGCAAGTATTTAGCGTTCAGCACACCGGACGGGCAGTATGAATGGACCCGTATGCCGTTCGGCGCAGCCGCCGCACCGGCTACCCAGCAACGTATGATTGATAAGTTGCTGGGCGGCATGGAGTGGGTATGCGCAATAGCTTACCTGGATGATGTGATTGTCTTCAGCGAAACGTTTGCTGAGCATCTGCGACACCTNNGCTTATGCAGGAAAGAGACTGGCTACCTTGGTTTCTTAGTGTCGGCCGCAGGGGTGAGGCCCGACCCCCTTAAAACAGCCCCAATAGCAGAATTCCCCGTTCCCAGAGACTTAAAAGGGGTGCG
>NW_027157194.1:2998-3192 GCF_002600585.1 Cystoisospora suis
GTAGCAGACGCTTTGTCTCGGTTTCCTATCGGTGGAGTACCGGAAGAACCACATGAGACAGTGTTTGACAATCCTCAAGCAGTTAGAACAAACAAACTTTGTGCGGTAGTCAATCCGGCAGAGAGATGCCGTGAGTGCTGGGGACAGCACAACGCCTTTTCAGCAGGGGGTGGGCCGGTTACGCTAAACAGCGA
>NW_027157195.1:0-204 GCF_002600585.1 Cystoisospora suis
TCTGAGAAAACGTCTGGTTTGATCGTGGAATTGCCGTGTCAGTCGGCTGTTGACCGCACGATGGGTGCTTGCATGGTCTGTCCTGCACTTGAACACGTGAATGGTGCGTGGGTAGTCCCGGCCAACCGATTGGGGGTTACGGGTGCCGTGAAAAGTACGTGTCGTGTTCAACGAACTGATCGTGCCGGGAAAAGCGTGTGGTGT
>NW_027157196.1:0-19578 GCF_002600585.1 Cystoisospora suis
TACTCAGTACGGGTGCAGACTGCCTGTCAAATAGTTAATTCGAAACCAGGCATCCTGCGCACGACTCAGCTCCCCTTCCTGAAGTGTGACAGGCAACATTCCGGGATGAGGAGATGGCACGCCAAGCCAAGTCGCCGCCTCGGACGCAGGACAGTCCAGGGATGAGGCAACTGCAGAAGTCGGGGACGCCCCGCGCGAACCTGCCGGCACAGAAGAGACCGAACGAGAAATTGCGCATGTTGGCGCGCATCCACTGATTGCAGCGAGCAGCATGGGTAGCTGCAAGGAGGCAGCACCCACTGACTGGACAAGAGAGCGTGCGTAACCACGGGGAAGCGACGCTCCCCGACTGCCTGGGGCAGCAGAAGTAGTCGGAACGGGGCACTCATTACCTGCATAGGGCAGCACGGATAGCCACAAGGGGTGGCATTCACTGACTGCACACGGCAGGGTGAGTACGCGTAGAAAGCAGGCACCCACTGACCGTACAAGGCAGTATGGGCTGCCGGAAGTGTGCGGCACCGAGCGCCTAAGGGAGAGGGCGGCGCCCGAAGAATCGAGACCTCATCATGGCAACACGGGACGTTGCCCAGCGATGTGGCAGGGAAATACGTTATCGCAGGTGGTGACTCCGTGAAGTCTCTGACTGCGTATGGGGGAACGGGAACGCGTAGTGGCGTGATCAGGGAACGGGAACGCGTAGTGGCGTGATCAAGGAACGGGAACGCGTAGTGGCGTGATCAGGGAACGGGAACGCGTAGTGGCGTGGTCAGCGGACAGAACGCCTCGTTGCGCGATCAGGGGACGGACCCCTTGTGGCCGTGCCGCACCCGCGGGGAAGATGGTGCGGTGTCGGAAGGTTGAACGTTGAACAGACGGGGGAAACTAATCTTTCTTTCCTTAAAAGTGACCTCGGTCCATGCCGGCCCTCCTTACGGCGGAAGGAGCAACCCACTGATCTAAGCGGTAGCGCCTCCGAGACGCTAACAGATTTTTCCCTCTTCCAGTGAGTGTCGTGCCGGCTGCTTGGTGTCCTGACCGACCGTCGCTTACTGTGCGTCTCGCTGGTGCTACGTGTTATATGCTCACTTCACGACATCTGAGCATTCGAAGTTCTTGCGGCATCCGTTACAGTTTCGGGCAAAGCTAAAGCACTGGCTCCTGCCCCTTCTCGTACACATGAAAAGCGGCAAGGGGGCAAGGTAAGGAGCGTCTCCTGCATGTGCCGCCTTATCGAACAATGGCAGCCCCAGCGATGCAGGCGGAAAATTGCTCCTAGGGCTCGGCCCAGCTGCGTCTAACGATGGGGATTGGCCGAGGGTTCTCTACCGTGTTTGCGCATGCTGTCCACTCGAAAAAAAAAGTTGTACTGTCCGTGGCTCTGTAGACTTTCGTCTTATGATTTCCTACTGCTTCGCACTCGCCCAGCGAAGGAGGGGTCGCGTTGCAGACGGGGACTCACTCGGCTATCAGTTCGCTATCCGGACCACTCTCTTTTTTTTCTTGACCCGGGTGGTAGGTGTGTAGGTTTTCTTCCCGTGTTTTTCCGTGTGTGCATTCGAATCTCGACGGCTATCGCAGCGTCGCGGTGGACTGCGCTGCGGTACCATAAGGTCCTCTGTACGGTGACAAGCAAATACCTTGACCCGTGTGTAGGCGAGAACAGTCTTCATTTTGCTTTTTTCTTTCTGCTCGCAGTCATGGATGCGACTCAGTGTTGTACGCTGAAGTGCGACCTCTTCTTCCGTGGGTGCCTCTCTTTTTATCTTCGCTTCGATTCTTCGGGTGGTTCATTGTAGTCCCGGTCTTGTTAGTTCGCCTTCCGAGCTGCACCTTGCTTTTGTGCGAACTCGAGCCGCACCCCGCTCAAGGGGGGTAAGAGTCTCAGAAACCGCAGTAGTACGACATCTTTTCTGAGGTGCAGGGTGACGGTTCTTTTTGTCTCCCCTCGTGTGACCTGTACACATCGTGGACTTCCGTTTTGCCTGTCACTTCATCGGTCTCATTCTCAAGTACGCCTGGGGTGAATCTGCACTGGCACCGCGTGGATTGCCCGAGACTATAGTAGCAGGCTGAATGCCTGTCGCCAAGCAAACCATCCAAGTATATACTTCGTTCTGTGTCAGGATGTCTACTACTCATCCACAAGTACGGGACACTGAGTGGGATGCGCTGCAGCGCAAGTTCGGGAATCTGCCGAAGCTTCCACCCGTTGTGACCGAAGAGCAACTGACGCGAGAAGTTGTAGACGCTGCTGAACAGGTTGACACTCTCGCTCTCAAGTCAATAGAAGAACTGAACGAGCTTGAAGATGACGTAGAAGAAAGCGTCCTTTCTCGGTATCGGCAGCAAAGAGTCGCCCAGCTGAGACAGAAACAGCGTCTTGAACGGTATGTGCAGGAGACATTTTACCGGTTCGGACAAAGAGATGCTCAGGGACGCTTCCTCTCCACTCTATGCTTTGCAGAGGTGTACACCTGTGTATGGTGGGCGGATACGGATCAGGAGAGCCTCTATGTTTTCTGAATCTGCCTGCCTTTTTTCATAGTGACAACTGAGCGGTCGACCGGGAGAATTTGTGTCGGAAAGAGAAAAAGAACGACTTCTGCGAGAGCCGCTTGGACGGACACTCAGGACGCTTGAAGGCTGAGAGACGGATGCATTTCGTGTCCGACAGCGATTGCATGGAAGTCGTGTTTTCCGCGTAACCGTACAAATAGAGAAGCTTAGAGTGTGCAGTTTTCCCGCCGACCTTCATCAAGGTAGCGGCTCTTGTGTCCGAGAGCGCCGGCGCAGTTCAAGGCTGCAGTTGCTGGATGGTTGAGTGGATTGCATGTGAGACCATTGGGACAGCAGTCGGGTTTCCGCCCACAGTCACAAAACGGTCCCTTGCACAGACATTAGGGGAATGAGCGGGCGCCGGTGTATCTCTCACACTTCTGTTTTGACCGAAGAACAGCAGATAACGAAAAAACACATTGGTCTCCCTGTAGTAGAGAACTCTCCATGAAGCGCGTTTGTCAAAAAAAGGATGAGGAAAGCGGGTTTGCTGTCTTGGTCAGTGCCGCCATCCAACGGTTCCAATCTTGACTACACCTTCTCCAAGCGTGGAAGGACATTTATTTTTATGCGATTGTGTGTACTGTCTGCTGCCAGATTTGAGGATGTATATCACTTAAGCAAAGACGATTTTGTAGATCAGGTGACGCGGGCGTCAGCAGTAGACCCTCTTGCCCCAGTGGGCACATCTGCTCAGGCAGAGAGCGACTCCGAAGACGATGAACCACGGGCTTCTACTCTCAGCTCTGGAAGCAAGACACCTGAAGAGAGGCGTCCCAATAGGAGAGGTACGTGGGTCGTTGTGCACCTCTTTAAGGACGGCGTGCCGGCCTGCATGGGGCTCAACGCCATATTGCCCGAGATGGCGAAAAGGCACCGAGAAGTCAAGTTCGTTAAGGGAGTCGGAAGTGATATAATCCCCAATTATCCGGACAGCAAGCTGCCAACTCTTCTTCTGTATCACGGCGGAACTTGTCAAGTGCAGCTGGCCGGGCAGCAGAGGGAGTTGGGTGAACGTCCGACCGTCCACGGTTTCGAGAAATTCTTAGGTGAGCATCAGGAAAAAGACGCAGCTGGCAGATGGTGACGCACCACGATTAGAATGTTACTCATTGGGCAGATCTGTCCTTACCATCTGTAGTTGGACAGTTTTGCAGCGTAGCTGCGTATTCTGCACGTTTAAGTGTGGCTGGCTGTCATTGCCAGTACGCTGACAGTGGCAGACGCGTCCACGATCTCCCAGTGCCGCGCTGTTACCTTCACCGTCTTCTTCCTCTCTTACTACCGTGTCGATGTATCAGCGTGGTTGTCGGTGGTGACCGTCCGCGGGCCTGTCGTCAGAGATCGAGGCCATTCCATTCAAGGGTGTGATTCTTCGGATTAGTTTGCCACTCAGTACAATTTGAGTCATTTGGACAGCTTCACGGGGTGTCCGGCGTGTTGTCTGGATCGTACCGTCGTAGCGCTGCTTGACTCCCTGGAGCGGACTTGAATCTGTGTCGCACCTACAGGAAAATATGGAGTCCTCAAGCCCGGCGACGAGGAGGACAGCTCCGAGGAGGAATGCGAATCCGCCGGGCGGGCCGGGCACCTGCGCATTTCGTACGACTCCCGAGCAAGACGCTGGCAAAAACAGCGGAAGAACGAAGAGGAAAGCGACGAAGACAGGGAAAAAGCACAAACCAGAGGCTACTCTTCGCTGCCGTTCGACGACAAAATCCAGAGGGGCTATTGACAAGTCCTGGCAAAAGTGTCGCTCACAGGAATCGTACGGGATAGACCGGGACTTGTACTTGGCCGCCGAAGTGACGACCCTCGATGTGATAGTGATACATGTGGTCTCACGTAGGCGGAACTTCATGTGCGGCCGGTTGCAGGGGGATAAATCTGCCAACTGAATGGGCCGCTCGTTTTTGAACCGTTAGTACCTTTGTGCTCTACAGCAGCTGGTGTTAGGCACTACGGTGCTTCAGCCCGGTCACTGGCCGTAGCTCGTTGAGCGGGGGATACTCGCAGATGGCTCGGCCCAATCGCGGGCAGCGGGCGTTCAGGTTTTGACAGGCAGCAGGTGACGGATGGCTCCGTGACAAGCGAATGGTGCCCCGTTGAAGGACGTAGAGCAGGAAGGATAGGTCAACTCCAGTGCGCGGAATGAAGTATTACTGTAGACCCTTCTGGCCCGAGATGCGCAGTGCGGGCAACTGCGGCGGACTGCGAAGACGAACAGAGATGCGCCCAGGTAACCAGTATCGGTGGTTTTTCCCGCAGGTTCCGCACTGGTGTGCAGTTTTCTATCTTTTTTACACGCGCATGCCTGACAGACCAGGCCCAGAGGACGCTCGCGGGGAATCGCCGCTTTTTTTTGAGTTGATTTCTGCTAAAAACATGCTGCAGCCATGGCAGGGAATAACCGCAACCGCTCAACGAGCAGCTCTCACGAGTTCTCCAGAAGTGACCCTCCTTCCATCGTTTACGGCGCGTCATGTACAGCGCACAAGAGACACTGAAATCCTTCGTCATCCACCGGTGCTCCGTGAGGGTGTGCTCTCCTGGAGTGGTCTGATAGTGGCAGCGAAGATCCACTGTGTCTTTTCGGCTTCCGGGATCAGGACTTTTCAATAGTTCAAGCCCGTACACGGAATGACTACCGAACACCTGCACTCCGGGCTAAGTAGAGGTACCGCACTCTCGGCCGGTGTGCATCAGATCGTGCAGAAGTGAAATTGTGAACCCAAGAAAGTGACTAGTTTTCAAAGCAGACAAGCCGTGAAACAGTGTCACGTCGCACAAGTTGCGAGGACAATGGGTTGCGTCTGATTCGTAGGAAGATATGCGAGTTTCTCCTGGCTGTCTGGTCTCTTCTTGCTCGGCATCCCGAAGCCTGATCGCGGCCCCAACAACGTTAGGCTGTTGAGGCAGTTGTTCATGTAATAATTCATGGAATAGCTGCATTTTCTTGTTTTCACGATGAAGAGACATCTAGACTGAACCAACCCGTCGCGTGCACGGTTGCGGCTGCATTTGAGTTACCGATAGCCAACGGAAGATAAGCAGCCAACGGCGTACTCTCAGCGGGGGGGAGAGTTACTCGGCTTTGATGCGAAGAAAGGCACCTGCGATTCCGTAGTTACGAGATATAAATAACACATTTACAAACTTCGGTCCCTCGCGCGAAGGAACTCCGCAGCTAGGTAACGACCTCGTACCGTGGCGTCAGAGTACCGGCGCGCACTACTAGCGAAGTTGACAGGCATGCCGCTTGGTTGAAAGCAGTCCCCATGGAGCCTACATAGATGTGGCCACGGCTCCGAACCTGTTCGGTCTTCGAAACAGCCTCACGCAGCAAAGGCAAAACGCTAAACCCTCCCTAATGGCTGGCTGACGCAAACCCTGTACTCTCCTGGTCCTACGGGTCTGGCGCCGCTTTCCCATGTAAGAAGTGCTCGGCTACTGCGTTGGGGGCTTTGTACCAGAGCGTGCCGTGCAAGGGAAGCTATGTAAGACCTTTCGACTGCCCGCACGATGCCCTGCCAGCCGGTCGCTACGGTGGAGGGTAGGGATGGCTGCAGGCAAACACACACCCGCCTACCGACGAAAAGGAGCGTCCGGGGCTCCTGCTGGGTACAGCTGGGTGTTTAGTTCTCTGGAGGAGGAAGCTATGGTGCGCGACTGGTGCTAAGGGAACCCTCGCGAGACAGACAGTAGCTGGTCCACCCCTATAGAATAATCACGAGCGTGAGATTTTGTCCCGACAGCCCACAGTGGACAAAGGGTTTGCAGGCTACCTTAGAAGCGTTTCATTTCAGGCTCTCAGCATCTGGCTGTCCTGTTCCATCAGATAAGTGCCACTTTCCTCGTCCGCGAATTGGTCCAGAAGCTCCGTGAAAATCGACGCTTGCTTTGTGACGGTGTCGATGCTAGGGCACTCGACATATTTGATGCACTTGGGATGAGGATCACGGCCAAACTGCGTCTGCAGGTACTCCGATGCATTCTGCAGCGCAATATGCTCGAAGTCCTGGTCACCTGCGGACATCAGTTGAGGCGACCGCCCGGACGATAATGGAGTACTGCCAAACCATATAACTGACTAGTAGGGCATTTGGTGATGTTTTTTCACTTGCAACGTGAGAAGCCACAGCCGCTCGCCACTGCGCTCTCTTGATGTGTACGTCGGCGGCTTGGACAGCCGCCCATCTTCAGAAAGCGTCGACAAGGCCGCATCGAATAGTCGCACGAGGTCTGCGCTTCTATCACCAAAGTCGACCTGCCTTTCGACAGTCGTGCCAATGAACAGTGCAGTCTGCTTTGAATGAGGTGGTACACGCGGATGCAGTGATCTTTTTACCGATCGTCATCACAGAGAGCTTGCGATTAGCATGGCGGCCTGCAAACTCGAGCAGCATCTGTATAAGTGCGGTGTCCTTCCAGTCCTCAAGCGGTAGCCCATGCGGTTCGCACATGTCTCTAGCCGACACGACGGCGATGCCTGACAGGCAAAAGTGAACCGCGCAAATTTCTCGGTTCGCGGCGGCGAACGTCGTAGCAGCACCGCAGCTAGTTGCCTAGGAGCACAGGTGTTGCTGTTGCAAGGTGTCCAGCCCTCTCCAGGAGGTTTCTGCACCGCCATCTGTCCTGGAGTGTCGCCCCGGCCTACAACGCTGCATGAGAGACAAGAAGGCTCAGTCAGCCGCGGGCAGCAAAACAGGTTTCTGCGGAGGGTCCTACTGTTGAACCCATGGTTCCTCCGTGTGGGTTGCACCTAACATATGACAAACTTGGCAGCCTGGTGACTGCCCACCATAGGCACACCCTGGTAGCGCCTCGCCCGATGCAAAACACTGGTTTCTCGGAACGCCTCGTGTCTGATCGCTGTCGTCCTACATTCGGTCCGGAGCATCTCTGTGGACCTATCAGACATTTCTACAGTTTAGCTTTGCTTTGTTCAGGCCTTACGTAGCTCGTTCACTGTGCGGTGAATGACTGGAAGCAGTCTTAGCGTCTTGATGAGCCCCACGGTGGTGGCGTTGGACATGATTGCAATTTCGCCCTTGTCCCGACACTTGAGCAGCAGTTTCCGAACAGTATTTTGAAGAAGATCCAGCTTCGGCTTGAGTGCGGGCGACTGCAGTGCCTGACATGGCTTCTTGCTTAGGTACAGATTCATGCCATTCCGACCGTACAGCTCACACAGCCAGTCCGTAGGGCAGAGCGTGTTGTCCCAGTCGAATACATAGTATCTCGCGAACTGGTCATTTGCTTGAGGCTGAGGGGCAACAGCCGCTGGAAACGCATACGCCTGCTGGCCTGAAGGGTAGCTCCGTAGTTCCTGGGTCGTGCCTGCTCGGGCAATCGTCGACGTTGAGCCTGGGCTGCCAGGACCATACACCGAAGACCCATTTGAAGCAACTCGGCACCCGTCGACAGCCCCACATGTCGTCGGGCGCTGCGGCGCGGTGAAGCCTGCCACTTGTGTCAGCACTTCGACTTCACCCTCTTTGCGTTCTATGTCCCATGGCGCTCCAACAGAATGTGGAACTTCGACAGGGTTGCCATTGACAGACCGCCGTGCAGGACTCTGAGCTGCCACCCCATTTGGCTGATGAGCAGGGCTGTTGGACTGGCACAGTGCTGCGTTCTTCGGACTCGCCGGAGACAGCGCACGAGAAGCAGGACCGTAGGATAGGGGATGGCCACCGGCCGCGAACGACGGCATGATACCTGAGGCTACTGCGAGGCCTTGTTTGGCTACATTCGCCAGTGAGAGGCCATGATACGCTGCCTGATCTCGCGGCGGAGAACCGGCTGGCGCTGCCAGATTACGCGATAAGGGTAGCGAGCTCCTGCCAGGGTTGGACACCGAGGAAGGTGCGCTTGGCACTGCCGAGGACGGCGCGCCTGCAGGTGGCGTGCCACGCCTAAGCCCCCCCGCTGTCTGGAGATACTCGAGCATGCTCACGGGGGCAGGGCGTAATCTCTCTTCCGTCTCCGAAGACACCCTCCCTTACCAGAGAAGAGGACGCGATCCTCCCTTTCTGATAGAACTTCAGAGGGTCTCCGACGCCTCAGACCGGCGTCACGTTGGCCTCTCCTCCGGGCTCCTCGGAGTTCTCGCGGGAGACAGCTTCCGGTTTCACCTCCCCGGCGCTGTAAGGCTTCACGGATAGCGGGGTTTTGCGATGCGATAAGAAACCTGCTACGTTTTCGCTGGTCTCCGCCGGACTTGACCCGTGCGGAAATATTTCGTGCCCCCAGTCTTACCTTCGTTTTCTTGTGTGTATGTGGAGCCGCCAGCTGCACCAGCTAAGCCATAAGCCCTGTGGGGCCCAGATGCAGCCCCCTGGCCCCAAGCAGAACAATCGTTTTCTTAGTAAGCATCGAGGCTCTGGCCAACGCCTCGAATGTAACACCGATTTGACATCCAGTCTAGTCTTGAAACCTGGCCGGTCCAGCCAAACGAGAGTGGGGGCATGCTCCAACAGGGATATAAAGTAGTAATTCCTCCCTTTTTTCGATCTGAGTAGTTTGGACAAGTGGGTTGACACCTGTTCTGGAAAGCTGCCTTTCCAGTCCCATTCAATGGTTTTTTTTTTTTTTTCACTCCCCGATCGCCGTAGTCGACTACCAGTGGCAGGACGCTGGACCTTCCCTCCCCCATCAGATGACAGGGTGAGCAAACAGCAGCCGCCTTCATGAGGATCTAAATCAGCTGCGGGTAGTCAGTCCCGACAGCAGTGCCGCGCTCACCCGAGTTACTGTCCGGCTGACCGACGCCCGGTCAGGCCCCCTATTTTCCGGCGGAAAACATAGGGTGTTGTAGGGCCGAGACGTTCCGATTTCCATTGTTGTAGCCATGGGCATATAGATATTTTTAGCGCGAGAAGGCGATCGCACACCTCACACTTTCTAACCTCAGGCGGCGCCGGTAAACGCCGACTTCAATGCATCAGCGTTCTACGAGTAACCAACAAGAAGGACCGTTCCCTGGGCACGCCCTGTACGGTGAGGTCAGTCGGGAAGTTCGCTTCCCGAGTTTCACTTTTTGAGGCTCATGGAACGGCAATCACTGAGACATCCCGCTTCTCGCGAGTCAGTAGCGAGAGCATACAGAAGACCCCTAGGGGCTATCAGGCCCAACCTTGTGGCACTAGTCCCAGCTACAGACAGCATCTCAGGCGGCGAGGTGGTAGGACAGCTGAGCCAGGTGATTAAGACTCGGTCGAGAGTCAGGTTCGGTGCCAGACTGTGAAGCGGCCAGCGCGGACAGGGGATTCGGAAAATCAGGGAGACGCCTCGGAGTCCACACAAGCCAATGGCGACTGAGACTATGGGATGACGCCTGAGTTTGATGTCTCTTTTCTTGTAAAACGAAATTTTTGCTTGCACCTGTTCCGTAACCATAGGTATACACCTGTGGTACTACTACGCGTATACTGACGTGTAGTTGAGCCAAAAAAAGGTGAGGACCAGCTGCACTCCGAGGTAGGCAGAGCTCGATTGCTGCTCACGAGCACAGGTGACTAGACTGGCTGCTGCCCCGCCTGAGAGGCGCGCCTGATCAGGGTAAAAATCCTAATAATTAGCGCGGCCCTGACGACGGAGCCAGCCTTCAGAGTGCTTGCGACCATGGACACCGTGGATGGACCTTTGGGCTCGTCAGCGTGTCTCCAAAGAGGGCACGGGGACTAGGCGGAGCGACACGGAAACGCTCAATAGCACCAAGCGCGCTGCCGCGGGTGCGAAAGCAGACGCTCTCCTGCATGGCCGATATAGGGGTCTCCATCGTGGGGTGTTGACACTCTTCTCTGTCTCCATAGCAAACTTCAGAGGCGACTCCTGGATGGCAGAGTCTACACAAGTTCTACGTACTTGAAAGGCTCTTGGCTACCGCCTCGAGCTGGCGGTTGCCGTGAGTCCGTAGGTAACCACACAAGACAAATGAAATTTTAGGTTACTCAGCTTCACACCCATAACTCTGCACGGACCGAGGACTGTTCGTTGAACCACAGGAAGCGAGGAGCCGCTACGCCATTCCATATACTGCGGCCAGGCCAGGTGAAAGCTTCACACTTCTCCGGAAAAGAACGGCCGCGTCGTCGGTGGAACCCTCCTCTGCAAGAAGCTGAGCCCGCTGCCAGAGAACAAAAGCTTCGCGGTCTTTTGGCGATGTCAGCATCGGGGTCTGCAGCAAAAGCGAGAAAAGCGATAAACCTCTAGCTGGTGCAAACCTTTCCTGGTATTGGTAGCCACCTGAGAATGGCCAAGGTGAGTCAGCCACGCGGGCTACTGAACAAACCGGTTTCCAGTACTGCGTACCTTCCGCCTGTAGAAGATGTCGGTCCGGATGATGTATTTCGTCGAGCCAGGGCCCACGCGCCGCCCCTCATGCATCTGTGCAAACAAGCAAAAACTCTAGGATACCTGTAGCTCGCCAGCAGACCCATTCATACGCAGCTTGACCGATCCAAAGAAACACCAGCAACAATAACACAGAAAGAATCACGATGTCGGCAACGGGGAGTCTCTACATACCGAAACCGAAGAGCAACACGGCGGAAAAGTCCTCATATACTCCAGCAGATCCTTCTCTAAAGCAGGAATCTCTTCGGCAACACGTCAGCACCCTGAAACCACGGGTGGCCCATATTCAGTGAGTCTGCGCCGTCCGCCTCCTCTCAGCTGGCCTTCACGACAGAGGTACCAAGTTATCCGCACACGGCGCGGACGAAACTCCCCCCCCCGTCCAGTGGGAGACGGGGTACATCATGAATGGAGATGCCTGCAGGCCACAGCGCGGGAGGTATGCCGGCAAGTGATTTCTCCAGTCGATTCTTTCTGCCTCAAGGATGATGAAGCCGCCAGCCAGACTACACAGATGCCCCTCTCTCAGACTGAGTGTACGCACGAGCTGTATTTCTTTTTCTTGGGAGCTGCTCAACATACAGGCTTACACACACGTACTGATCTACTTCTTCCGTCTTACCTAATACCATCCAGCAGCCTTTCGGACTATTTATTGAAACAACGAGGACAACAACGTCCGAAAAAGTGAACACTCCGTGAAACCGAATCTCCGGAGCACTCGGTCACACCGTCATGTACGGGCCCTCTCGCGCTATGGCAGTTGCGCAACCGGCTACGGCGAGGATTTCATCGAAAGACACTGAGCTGCTGAGTTTCTCTTAGTGAAAAAACCACCCGCCATGTAACCACGAGTTTGCATGTCTCTCCCCCGACAGGACAAGCCCGCACCTGCGTGTGGTAAAAAAACAACATTCGCCCGGCTCGTGCTTCGACAGCGTCCACTACCCAGCGTGGATCGGCCGTGTGCCTGTGAAAGACCAAAAAACGAAAGAGGATTTGGCGACTCAAAGCAGGCAGAGACTTGACAGCTCAACAGGTCCTACAGTTTGCCACCCTGTCGATACACGCCGGTTGGGCGTAGTACTCTACGGTGTGATTAGCAGGAAGAGAGTCTCGACAAGCCGTACATCCAACAGCACCGAAGACAACAACGTGAAACTCCCGTCTATCGCTGCACCGAACTGGCTGAGAAACAGCGTTTCTCCTCCGCGAGACCTCTGAAATGCTCGAGGACTGCCGGAGACTCCCGATTATAGACGCCTAAGTGACTCATGTTTGCGAGGCGGCCTCGACTGTCATGCAAGACGCCGGCATGCGTTACACAGTATGATGCCGTACCACGGACCACCTGGTGAACGAAGCGGGTTGGCCCCACGAAGCCACTTCGGTTGGCTGCTTTGTCAAGCATACCAAGGCTGCTTTTGCGCGAGGCCGGACTCAAAAGTAAAAAGAAATTGAGCCTCAGTGTCCAGAGTTCCATGTATCGTTCTCTTGGAGCCCCACTGGAGCCCTGTCGTGTGTATCTCGAAGGCGACCCCCGAGAGAAACCCGCTAAGGTGCGGCGACTCGTTGTGACCTGGGAAAGAGCACGGGACGGCACAGCCTTCCCGCGGTGTTTTGAAGCTCACCTCCCTTTGTCATCCTGAATCATCGGGCTTGTCTTTTGCCCATCGGCGATCACGAGAGTCTCTCCCCCATCTGGTTGCACAAAACGCGCGTCAAACAGGACAGTAGACTACGAGCTCCTACCTTCCTGACAACGGTACTAATTCAGACTCCCACTACTTTTCAAGTGTAAAACGAGTATACAATGTACCTACCTTGAGACAGCTCTCGCCATCAAGATCGCACGTATACCCTAGAGCCCGTCTGTAGCGCCCCGCTGGCCCGTGAATCACCACGTCAGCACTATGGTTGGCGCCCATCCCAGGCGGGGTGCATCTTCTTCTCAGTACACACAAGCTTCCCGAGTACGTTTGAGAGTACTAACGGACAGTTACACGAACCAGCATTGCAGCTGGTAATTACGAGAAACCGAGTGTCCACTTCAACATCGCTACTGTGAATAGATATGAGCGCAGGATTCCTTCCAAGCTGGTTCGCCTATATTAAGCCCCTGAGGCAAGATGCACGCGTGCAAGTGAAAAGTACAAGGAAGCTAGTAGCATGTGCGCTCTGGATGTGCCAACGGGGGCAAAAAGCGACCTAACACGATTCTGTCCGACACGCTTGCGTCCCTGCTGCTGGCGGTTTGAATCTCTTCTGCAAAAACCACGCCTCTTCCCTGACAAGGTAAGACGAAAGAATGTTTGGCGTTCTTGACACGCGCTAACGCTCAATAAGCTGAGTATCTACCGCGCCAGAATGTCCCTATTCACTTGCCCCGACAAACACCCCTGCAGTGTTTCATCCAGACCCACCAAACCTCCTTAGCCACATCTGACACATTGAAACATAATACCTCTACTCTCGGGAGTGTATGCCTGGGAAGGGTACAATACGACCTCGCCGACTGCAAGCTCGACCGTGCACCTGGCCATTGAACCGAACAGAGCTCAGGAAAAACACTCACCCTCGACATCATTGAGGTAAAGAACAGCAGGCCAAAGAGTGCGCGTGTTGAAGTCGACTGCTGTGCAACCATCCGTGTGAGGTCCGAAGTGCGCCCCATCAGTATACCTGCTCACCACACGTAGAGGGAGAAGGACAGACCAGCGCACGACCCTACTATTCCACTCCCTCAGTATCTCCGTTGAGTCTGCACTCGCATGGAGTCGCTGCCGTGACGGCTTTTACTACCGGTACACTAGCTGTACATGTTTGCGAAAGTACAGAGCAGTGACGGGGGCAAAGCTATGTTTCTGTGGTCGTATCGTGAGTTTATGCGACAGAAGGAACTCCTGTCTCGGCCTCTGCCTGCCGAGTTCGAAATCCTCGGAAGCACCACCAGCATAAATTGCGAAAGGAACGAAAACTGTAGCATACCTCTTTTGTAGACACACTGGACCAAACCTACAACGGTCCCAGTTCCTCAAGAAAAAAAGGGGATCTCAGCTAAACTAAAGCACAGCCCTTCTTGTTCGACGCACCCCTAGAACATTCTTAAACAGCAAGAAGTCGGCTAAATGCCCCGGTGATTCTAAAGAAAAGAAAGGTCGTAGCCCTGTTTAGCAACATAGAGGACGCACCTCGCGAAAAGCATATGCGGGTTCACGCCGCACGCTATCCAGTCCCCCACGAGATCACGTTCCGCACGCTCCTCGTCATTCTCGTCTATGGTGACCTCAGGGATCACCAGGTCCTTGATTCTCTCCTGCGTATCCACAGAGTCACTCAAGTCGCATGGTGAAACATCGACAACAGGGAGCGCTCCTGTCTGCCAGTGGCCGTGCAAGTGGAAGTAAGAAGAGACACACTAACGCGAGCTACCCGCCTCGCCCTGTTTGAAACATCACTACGTACACCCGTCTGGCATGGTGAAATGCCATGAGAAAAATGTTACACTCTCACACTGGCATCTGACTTGGACACAATGCTTGTGCAGGCACTCGTCTCGACCACTGTTGCTACCAACAGAATGACGGTGATAAATTTACTGCTATCAATCCTTGAGGAGCTCTCCTCAGAAGCGTAAAGCAACTTGTACGTAGACAAAGACTCCGTCAACCTCAAGCGCAATAAATGTCAGCCAGTGCCCCCTGTCTGGAGTGCCCGGGCGGTACGTGTACGGCTGCTGCTGAGATGAGTGCCCGTCGAACCCACTCGTACATACGAAGAAAGCCGTGAGTGGACACCGCACCGGAAAGGGAGTGCTCCATACCCATATAAGATCTGCCAGAACTGGATGAAAAATCTCCACTGTATAGGCACTGCGGTATGTCTCAGAGGCAGTGTGCGTCGAATCCCAATACGTGAAGCCTGGTCCATTTTCGACACGCGTCCAGAGCCACTCGCATTCCTTGGATGACAAAACGCCCTCCAAAAGAAATGCATCACGGAGCTCATCTCCCGATCCAGGCGAGGCCGGTGGAAAGGAAGAGCACTCTCTAGACGATGGGGAGAAAAGAAGCTGGGACGGAGATGGCGTGCAAGAGGTACGAAGTGACAGCTGAGGCAAAACGGCCTCTCGCTCTTGAGCTTCCGGTCCTCTCCCTCCTCCCCTGTTGCCTGAATCAGAGACTTCAGTTCCTCGGCGACAAGAAGCCGGACAAGCGGGGGAGCAAGCAGAACAACGGTGACCACGCGAGGACGCCGAGAAGACGTATTCGCTTTGTGCTCCAGTCATGCGACCTTTCACAGACAGGTCAACACGGACGGGACGGGGACGCGCCTCTAGCTTGCACACATCAAGCAATTCTGCCAGAGGTAGGACTGCATCTCCATCAAGCTCTTGTTTATCGACCACCTTCTGTAGGCGCTTCTCTTCAGTTCCCTGTTCACCTTCTTTGACGTCCCCTTGATATGCCTTCTCCTTCCCAAGTCGGTATGCGGGGAAGGGGGACCGGATGTTCCGTGTGTTAACGGAAAAGTGAAGGGCTTCTTCGGCAACATCCACTTGGTCAGTGCCAACGGCAGCCGTCCCTACTTCGTGGAGAGTTTGTCCGGAGACATTGTTGACGCCGAAGAAAGGCCGAAGGTATTCTCCAGCCAAGAAACTCATTGTTTTTTGCACGCCGCGAACGACAAGAGGGCAGAGAGGAGGCCTCGTCTAACCACAGGTATGGCGCGGACTCCCCCAGAGACGGCGCTCGTGTAGCATAGTACAGGTGGAAGGCATTACTTCCTGGGAGAAGGGCACCGTCACGGGAAATGTACTTTGCTCTGGCCAAGCTGGTCGCGCAGACTAATTGCGAGTTAACGTGGTCACACCCCTGAGCTAGTTTTTCACTTTGTGTGTCGAAACCCTATGCGTGCAACAAACCCCCTGTTTGAAGGACAGAAGTTAGTGGGGTGCCGTCTGAGATGACAAAATATCCTGACAAACCTTTTCTCCGAAGCCTGCGGAGCGAAAGGTCTTATTCTTTTCTGGACAACAAACCACGTCTGGGTAGTGATTCCGCATGCTCCACAGGGTTAGAGAACGAGGAGACGAACAGGTGAAGAGAGAAAACAGGACTCCGGCAGCAGCACTCAGCTACTGATGCGGCATGATAGAGAGAACCTGAGAAACTTCGGAGGTGAGCATACTGACGCTTCAACCCATAGAGTTATCACAGTCCGCGAAACTTAGTGCCTCCGATACGAACAGTGGTGAGTACTGCTTCTACTGAACGACCGAACGCAAGCTAAGCAGATGAAGAGAATGAAGGTAGCAGTGTGCCTACTCGCAATGCTTGAGAAGCTGAAAAATGCGGTGGCAGTTGGACAAAAAAAAGGAGGAAGCACAAAGCCTCGCCGAAGGAAGCGGAAGTACAGAAGGAGAGACGAGGGACACGTCTGGAGAGATCGCTCCGTCGCCACATTGACGCCGCATGCATGCATCTGAACTGACGAACAGGGAAGATATCGATCTGCTGCCGCGCTTTAAACCATGGCTTGATCAGCCCCGTGCCCAAGCATCACACAGGAGCCTTCGTGATCTTATATCTGCGGGCCAGGGCTTGACACACAGACTCCTATCAAGACGCAACGGGGGCTAGAGGCGCATGGTCAACTTCTCCGCCCGCAGCCTGCTGGAAGCTCCTCGTTTGACATCGGATGCACTGGTCCGCGTCTCTTGACCCGTGGTGCCCGAGCCCGTGATTTCCGTGCCCTACTCGGTTTCTTCCTTGATGATATGTTCGCTTTAGATCCTGCAGCGTCCCTGGCCTTCTGCAGTAGGACGGGACACTGTCAATCGACTAGCAGCTCTTAACGTGCACGTATCATGTAGTCTCGCAGCGGGGATGGCCCGCCCGAGAGAGTCTTCCCGTGTCACCCCCTCTTGCTCCTTGCGGAGTTCAGGAAATCATGAGATGCCGTCGAGGAGAGGGAAGAGCTGTCTCTTTCTCGACGCCCCCTCTCCTCTTTTCCGGCGGTCCCAGTCAATGCTCGGAATCCGCCTCTGGCTAAATGCAGCACCTTTCGCCGTGAGAGGACTTGCTTTCACTCGGTGAGCACCGAGACTCCCCTTGTGGTACGGTGCACGGCAGCAGCCACACAGGAGTTGCTCCAGGATGCCAGAACACAATCGGTAACTGTCGGAAACGACCACGCTCTTCAAGTTGGACAGAGCCCGTATGCGGCTGCAGCTTCTCCACGCGTTTACCGATCGAAGGCTGCAGTTTCACTTCGGTCAGATCGCTGTCTCCTCTTCTGCGCCGTTTCAGCTTTCTACGAAGGATCCGACAGCGCTAAATCCAAGCAGAGCACTGATTAAAAATCGTCTGGTCTCTGGGGAATGCCGGTGCCCTCCGCATCGGCTGTATGCAAACCAGAGGAGCCATCCGTGAGAAGCAAGCCACAGAGTGCTTATATACAGCAGATTGAGGGACAGTTTACCGACTCTCCGAGGCCAACAGGGGAGGAAGAATTCACAAGCGCCAAGCAGCTTGCCGGACAGAGGCTCTCCGGCGACACTGACTTCTCACTTGCGGCCGGAGAGTCTGACGTCGAGGTCTTTTCACGGCAGCGACCTCTCTTGCTCCGTAATCGCATTCAGAAATTAGGGTTCGATCGGTTACGCACAAGTCTGCCGGTGTGCTGGGGTGTGTGCTTTCGCGCCAGGCAAGACCTTGGTC
This sequence comes from Cystoisospora suis, assembly GCF_002600585.1. Taxonomy (NCBI): domain Eukaryota; phylum Apicomplexa; class Conoidasida; order Eucoccidiorida; family Sarcocystidae; genus Cystoisospora; species Cystoisospora suis. The sequence goes on from NW_027157196.1 coordinate 17,643, forward strand.
GGCTGAAGGAACAGTGACGTACGGCCTGCAAAAATCGAGTGGGAGGCAGTGGCGCTTGACTCCAGTCTCCAAGGGGGTCACGACAGATGACAAAATCTCCCCGATGTGAAAACTTGGCACCGAGAAAAGTTCAACAGTTCTGCTACGTCCTAGCGTCCATCTTCTGCAAAGCTGTAGGTTAGCAGGTAAACTATGAAGCCATCAATCAGGTGACATTCTAGAACGGCTCGCGCGTAGAGTGGAGAGGTGAAGAAACCGTTGAGGGCTCCGCGTCTTTAACCCTCATGTCCGGTCTACATCGGAGTGGGAGAGACAAGCAGACCCGTACTACTACCTTTAATCTGCCAAGGCTTATTCACGCACAGTCTGGCATGCTCCCCTTTAGCTGGTCAGCCGGGGTGCTACTGATGATGCAACATGAAAAATGGCAGTGATGCGACATGACACCCGCGTGCGGACCTAAAGAGCCGTCCACGCGTCATTCCATTTCACAAACCTTCTTGGGGTTATGTTCTTGAAGACGGTGAAACGCGCTGTCCGCGACCGCATACCCCGAGCTCTGGGCACTCCTTCTTTGAACTCTCCGTCAAATATCAGGCCAACCCAGGTACTCAGTGAGCGGCGCTCTAATGTACCGTTTTTTAGAGAAAGGACTGGTGTGGGCTCGGCCACGAGTTTGCTCCCCACATCGACTAAGAGGAAAAAAAGAAGACGCCGGGCATACATCACACTGCATGCCGGGGGACAGTACTAACCGTCGTGGTCTGAGGCGCCGCCGGCAGACGAGAACCAAACTGAGCCTTCTACTGCGCAATGCCCCGGTGATATTCCCCCTCGGTACAGGCGAGTGGGAGAGAAAGATGGAACGGAGACCTGTTCTGTACGCCGAACTACAACAGGGTGCTGCGGGTCTACGGAGCGAGCGACTTCAGAAGAAGTCCGGCCTGCCTTACGCTGTTGTAGTATTCTCTCAACGTCAGGCGGTTCTTTCCTATCTGCGAGATGAGGGCATACACCGTCCTGCGTGCGACAGCCTCATCCGGCGTCAAGTCTCTTGGAGCATCCAGGTCGTAGTGCCCGAGCCACAAAACCAACTGAGTCTCCACCTTGGTAAGGATCGAGCTGATGTGGGCGAGCAGACGTGCTCCGCCTAGTGTCGTCTCCGCAGTCCTATTTGACCGGGTGTTCCCTTGAACCCTCGTTATCACCGCTTGCTGCTTCGCTGGCGAGTCAGTCAAAGCGGCGATAGCCGGCGGTATCGCATGTATCGGGGGTGAATCCGGGCTCTCCCCGAGATTTGCTGCAGCAGCAGCCGATGCACCCATCAGCTGACCCGCACTGCCTTCTGCCACTTCTTCCGCTTGCTGCTCCGTCCTTGGTGGCCGGGATCCCCTGACTGCAGAAGAGTGTGTCGGCACCTTCTCTGCTGAGGTGCCATTCACCCCGTGTCCTACAATAAGCGAGAAATTCCGTCGGTCGGCTTCAGCATTCTTCTTGATAATCAGGTCGAGCTCAATATCTACCGAAGTCGAAACGGTTTGACGGAAGACCCTGTCAAATTCCTGCGCAGCCTCTGCCTCATGCAGCACCTGATGTTGCTGCTGCGAGATAATAGCAACGTCGTCTTTCGGCTTCTCCAAAACCTCTGTGGTTCCTCTTTTCCCGGATCTGGAAATACGAGAAAGCTGGTCTTGAAGAGTCTTTAGCTTGTCAGCTGCAGAGCGCAGCTCAACAACGCATTTCCGGGAAGGTGCGGTCAGAGCCAGTCCTCTTTCCTCCAAGTCCTCGAGCGCACGCAAGCTCTCCACACTTAGCTCCCCCGCCTTTGCGCGTTCTTCCAGCTCTCGAGTCAAGAGAAGAAATTCAGAAGCTTCGGCGTCGTGTTCACGGATGACCGAACGGCGAGTGACAGCGAGTTGGGTCGCCAGCTCACTGT
>NW_027157196.1:19722-19939 GCF_002600585.1 Cystoisospora suis
CTTTTCTCCGTCTTTCTTTCTCCGAACTGCTGTCGCCGAGCTCCGGCGTTCTCCACACTCTCTTCTGTACCAGTCTCCTCCCCACCGGTCGTAGCAACAGCTGTGCCTTTTGCCGCGTGCCATTTGGAAACTGACTGATCCTCAGAAACCGTTTTCTCCGAGGTACGGCCTGCTTCGCCAGCCGGCCCGGGAGGCATTTAAAGAGGCGTAGGAACAG
>NW_027157197.1:0-1993 GCF_002600585.1 Cystoisospora suis
ATCTTTAATCTATCTATCATCTGGTTTCTGTTTGATCGGTGTATACATCCTTCATCTATCTGATACGATCAGAGAAAGACATCTGTTTCCACAGTGGCAGCAGATTCCAGGACTCTTCTCTTTACCGGGTAACTCATCAGCGACTGAGTGAAAGATTACTAAAGCCAAACAAGCCTACTGTCCACTTGTTCATTCAGCCTTGCTTTTCTTTCTTTCATTCATGCTTTCTTTGGTTCTTTTTCTTTCTCTTCGGTTCACTGTCTCTTGTGGGGTCTTTCTCTTTGCCTCAACCGTTGTTTGCTTTTCTCTGTCTCTGTCTCTGTTTCTCCTTTAGCCGAGCAGCCTTACGTCCAGCAGCTCAGATGATTCTATCGACAGCTAAGTGGTGGAGAACGCTCTTCGGTTCCGACTCCCCCAGTCCTACACATATGTTCAATCATGCAAATACCTCTATCGATTGTAAGAATCGACGTTATGGTTCCTCTTCTTCCTCTTCTTCTTCGTCTCTTCCTTCATCTCCTTTAGCATCTTCCTCTTTTTCTTCTTCTGTGTCTCAAGAGGGAGGAAGCAGAAGAGATCGTCAGACCGGCGAGAGGATTCGAGAAGATGAGAGGAAGAAGGAAGGAGAAGAAGCCCGAGCAGAAAGAACCGATCGTTCTCAGCCTCTCCAAGGTTCTGATCCATCTGTATCATCTTCTTCTGTAGCTGGAGATCCTTCTCTCGTGAATTCTTCTGCGTCTCCACCCCCACCGTGTCACTTGCCTGTCCTTCCAACGCCTCTCCCTTCTTCGAAACAGCTAACATTAAGATATGAAACGCTACCAGTCTTGCTCTTCGAACTGCAACTACGTGATCGTGTCTATGCAGCAGAAAGAAACGTAGGGATCAGTCAAAGCCCTGTGGAACAGATAGGATTTCTCTCTCTCGAATTTCGAAGTGACGTCGGTATCCAGTGGCATTTCTATCGGCAAAGACCTCCCGGTATGATAAGGATAATAGTCACACCACGAAAGGGTTGAACGAGAAAACCAGTGATCTATGTATTCATCTTCCCCTCATCCTCATAGCGGTCTTTCCAACTATATATATCTACACATCTAGGTGCATGCGTGCTCTTTACCTACGTGTAGCTGTTCAATAGATGTGTATATCTACTCGTAGAAAGTTACAGCCGGAGGTGATGGGACGGGCTGTACATGAAGACCTAGAATTGACACTTGCTGAATGAAGAAGTCTGATGTGTTACGAAGTAAGCTGTCTGTACGTTCGCTTCTTAAAGTGTTTCTTTTTATGTTCTTCAGTGATACATCTCTCTAGAGAGAACTCTTCCTATTCAGGGGTGATCTCTACCTCATCTATTTGCATCCTTACCTCGCCCCCTTGTTTCATCTCCCAAGACTTCCATCCGTCAGCCGTCCCTTATGTGTATCTTGTTACTTAGAAAGTACGTAGAGTTGCTGCTATTGAGGCCTGTTCTTCTCCTCTGATAAATCTTTCTATCAAGAGTTGAAAGAGGGGTGGATTCAGTCCCGGGCTCTCGGTGTACGCTAAGAAACATACGTACATCCTCTTCGTTGTATACTTGTACATCTAGATGCCGCTATGCCCTAATGTATGGACGGAGTGTGTGCATATCACCACTACGTGGATATATCTGCATATTTGAGCACCGTATCAAATGTTGCTATTTGATACGGTGCTTATTGTGTGTATGGTATACACCTAGGGATACATACACACTGGAGATAAAGGTGAACGTGAAGTGATGTTCCTCGTGTCGCGTGGATGTTTCTTCAGGTCTGGAAGCGACGGAGAATGAAGGAGGGACAAGCGTGGTTGTATCTGCCAGTCTATCTTCGGTAGAAAGTGCAAGCCGATGTTTTCAAGAAACCCTACGATTCCTTGAAGATGTTCGAGACCGAGAGTATCACCCCACGAAATGGAGTAGTTGGTACGCCATCTATCAACTTATTTTTACTCTATCTATCTATCT
>NW_027157197.1:2329-5591 GCF_002600585.1 Cystoisospora suis
TCTTTAATCTATCTATCCATTCCTGCATACATGTTCACACATCCGTGGACTTTGATACATTCATATATACATACCCTTTTACACCTCTTCCGCACAGAAGTTCTTATTAGCGAGTTGCGTGGGGACAAATGAGATTTTGGGGAGCCACAGTCATCACNNTAGTACCTTGGTTACTAGGAGGGTTTTATGTCTCTGATGTTACCTTAAAACGTTTCTTCGTTTTACATTCGTCGGCCAAATCGTTTCTTCTTGTAGCAACCGTTTTCTTGCTTTTCCTGTAGAGTTATCCCTCTGTATCATCTTCCCTTGTATAGAGAGACAATCGGCAAAACTTCTGATGTGTGTCTAGGTATGTCTTGCCTTCTAGTCAGCATGATGTATGTAAGTATGGATATTCTGACGTGTGTGTCTTCCCTCCAGGGACTTCGTTGACTCGCTGCTTACGAGATGTGCGCCTGAAGAAGCGGCAGATCTTCTGACTCTTCCTATTGCTGAACTTCACTAGTTCAGCAATACAATAGTAGGGAAGTATAGAATTGAGATTCTTTTCTTCTTTCTTCTCTTCTTTTCTGCTGTTGTAAAGGGGGTTGTAGGCGGAGAGATAAGGGAGGCGAAAAAAGAGAAGGGGAGTGCAGGCGAAAGAAAAGATCTGGATCTTTCTCTATGTGTAGTTATACGTCGTTTCTATTTTCAGTGAAATCTCTCATCAGGAACGATATGATGCAGAGATGTACAGACAATCGATCTTAGCATGCTGTATTCTCATCTATATATCAGATACTTATATGCATGTGGATGACATATATGTGTATGTGCGCATGTGCATTCCTCCAGCAAATCATCTACAATACGTGTCTCTTATATCTACGTATCAACAAGGGACTGATTCTATCTTAACCACCAGGGAAAAAGTAGTATAGAAGAGGGCCTGTCTTAGTCTGAAGGGAGTCTTGTTATGTGAGAGAAAGATCAACAGCCCTGGGTGTGTGCATGCGTTTCTAATAGAACTCATCATTGTAACAGGTCTGAAAGGGGAGGAGGAGAGATCGCACAACGAAGCAAAGGGCTGGGAGCGGGGACAGATGGATTGAATGAGAGCACAAGAGAGAAAGAGATGGATGACAGCTCCTCTTTCTTCATGTATGGAAAGAAATCTATCAGGTTATCTTCTTGGAGTTCTGTTCTGGGGAAGAAGAGAAAGAAGTGCACACGTGTCTTGCTACCCCCACCGCCGCGTCTAATGTACGATAATGTCGCAGAGGGGTGTATGTGCGCTTCCGCGATTCTTACGTGCGTAGTAGTTGTTGTATATGGTGATGATCTCCTCTACAGAAGAAGGGAATTTTGTGTGGTCTACAGCCGATCAGGCAGAGAGGGTTTCCTTGCAAGAGAAAGAAGATGATATCAGCTAGACGACTAGGGTGCCACACATGGCCGGTGGATGGGTGGCTTGTCATGTCTCTCCTGTCCCACCGTGTTCGGGTCATATTGTGAAAAGGAGGGGAGCGCCACGCGTTTAGCAGTCAGCTCTTCTATAGTCGTAGTGAAAGACCTCAGAGACGGAAGGGAAGACAAGGAGAGGAACAAAGCAGATCAACGAAAACACGACGACGTGTCGCGAAAAAGCGGGTACTACCATCCCATCCCGTTTTGCTTCTTCTGTCGTTCCACCGCTACTTGACGCAAGCTTCTTCTACGCGCATCAAAAACGGCCCTTATGTTGTTCCTGGTGACCCGTCCCATGATCGTCATCTTCAGGTCGCCTTTTCCACCGCTTCTTATCTCTCAACCGTCGTGTGTTTGTGTGTCAGTGTAGAGGCTTGTTGTCAGCATGATCAGACACATCCACGACATATCTGTCTTTCTAAAGGGCGGAGGAATAGCTACGCTATTGTTTAGTGGTGTGAGTTCTAGCCGATGCCACACTTGGTTCACAGAAGAAAGAAGGACTCGACTTAGTGAGGGGTGTCTGTACTGAATGAACATGATGAGGGCTCGTCAAGGGAAGAGTGTGCTGCTCTCAGGAGAGTGAAAACTTTAGGAGAAACAAATTTGAAGAGACAGGACCACGGGATCTCTTCCGTGAGCGGTAATCACAAGAATGCTATGCTAACCAACAGGGAGTAGTCATGTCACATACAGTTTTCTTTGGGAACGCGGAAAACCAACTCTTTCGAGAAAGCCAGTCCGAAGGGAAAGAAAAGGTAGAGACAGGGGTTCCTCATATTTCAGAAAGAATAGCAGCATCTCTACCCCTAAGGAAGAATGGAACCATAGGTGGAAGTACTTGTTTTCGGTTACTGAGGGTGAAACCTCAGCTAGCCGCCGGCTACTTTGTGCCGTTGAGTTTCTCCTCTCCGGTTCCTTTCTTCTGCTATGGGGAGATGGGAGGTCCTATGCTGTTTGAACAGAGTTGGAATGCTACAGGAGTATGTCATTTTGTCTGCCACTGTCTTCTAATATTTTTTAGACGGTTTTCTCCTTCCTCTAAGAGATAAGTCTTCATGTGTGCTTGTGAAACCGTGATTCTTGTGTGTGTGCAGGTCCATTATCCCTACGTGGATGTGTCCATGTGCGTCGTATGTGAGCACCCACTGATCTTGCGTTTCCGATGACTTCAGTTGAGTATCTCTGTTTGTTTTTTGATTTCAAGAAATGACACTTTCAGAAGGAGAACCAAAACAGTCTTCGGTGAGAAGGGCGGCCGGTCTCGATTTGAGGGCCTACAATCGGCCAAGAGGAGGACCGGAGTCAGCCACTAGCATGCGGCTAGGATGTTGCCATTCCTACTCTTCCTGATCCAGACTTATTTTTCCAAGATACTGGCCAGTGAGTGGCCTGTAGCAGGAGTACAATAGCGCGCACTGGAAATTCCCAGCTATAGTCAACGCTGGAACGCAGGCGGCCGCTCCCTCGACGCCTTTCGAGATTTGACTCGGCTGCCGTGGCAGTGTGAGCTCTGTCACTTGTACTGGGCACGTTCTGTGTATGGCGATGGGTCAGTGCGCATGGTTCCCCTGGTTGCTCCAAAAGTCGACGAAATTATGGATGCAACTGTGCCTATCAGTAACAGACGGCAGCACACACAAGAGCCGGATTTTCCGGGGACCGGTTCACCGCAGCTTCACGAGTTGCATGTAGTCGCCTGAGCTGCAAGACAATGCTATGATGAAACACTGAGCTTGGCCTAGGCACTGGCCAGGCCGAATGGAGTCTGGGGCAGCAGCTCGCTTGTTAGCTGTCATTGCTACAGACAACGAGA
>NW_027157197.1:5847-8379 GCF_002600585.1 Cystoisospora suis
CCAGCCCCCTGTCTCCTCTGTCTGACCGACGTAGATCCTCGATTTGTCGTGCTGTCGCCGTTTTATGGTGTGTGCAGACTGATATTTCAGGAGATCAGTTTGTACCGGCATGTGGAGAGTTGATTTGGTGCTTTCTGCATTTTCCACCTGATGTCGCTTCGATCTCCGAGGTCGAGCGCTTGCGTTAATCTAGACTTCGATCGACGCCCTAGTGGACAGTGAAACCCCGGAGGACTACGGTTTCAAGATGGGGCGTAGAGGAAGGATGCAGGCGAGGAACTACGCCACACCAGCGTAGGCGCTATTGTGCCATCGAGAATACCGTCAACAGAAGATGTTCTCGAAGACTTGCCGTAGCGCCCTTGAAGCAATAGAGAGCGATAGCCAGTATAGCGGATGTCTCCTGAAACCGTGTGTTTCCTCGGGAGACTGTTGATTCACTGCGACGAGACATCAGCAAGCAGCGACCGGAGCGGGCTCGCCAGGGCGTTCGGTGCAGTCGGTAGCGCGTGGGTCTCATAATTCCAAGGTCGTTCGATCCTCGCAGTGCCCATCACTGCCAACACCGTCTAGTCTGACTGACCATCTGATACCTCCCAAGGGTAGAAGGCAAATATTGGACGGCTCGGGGTGCGCTCCCTACTCCTTTCCATCGATGGCTCCCGACATTCTTGTTTCTCAGCTTCACCGGCTACTGCGACGTTCAGCCTGCTACCTTAGCAACTGGCGAAGCCCGTTCCTTCCACCAGAGCGGCTTCATTGTATAACCGCTGTCGCCGGTTTCACAAGAAGACCAGCGTGACGGTAATCTGTAGGAGGAACTGGCACGGAGATAACATCCTAAGGTCTATAGAGTATCGAGGATTCTAACAATAGAGAATGTCTACCATGTGTTTTGTCACCCCTTCTACTGCGACTCCACCACGTTTATAACTCCGCTATCACCTGAATACATAGGAGTATAGTGTTCTGTGTCTATATATGTAGACGGTTCTGTAATCGTATGAGTATTGATACTCCCATTAAAGTGCTCTTTTCCCCTCCTATACTAGTAAGTTATGGAAAACGGCTACGTAAGTTACGTCAGCTTTCTCGTTTGAATATGTCTCTCTCTCCCTACTCCCAAACACTTCGACCTCTTTCTCTGTTTCTTCTTGTGGTGTATATACACCTTGGATGCATGCATGCATGCCTACACCTCCAGACGGAGTTGTCCTCACTTTACCTCTGTATGACCCACCTTGTACTAAACACCACGACTGGTCTATCTTGCTTATCTTTCGTCCTATTCACATCGTGAAGATCATAATCCATCACTGAAGACTGAGCTGTACGTACACTGAACTGAAGATGCACCTCCTCCTCCTCCTCGTCCTAACCGTGGGGCGAAGTATATATGTGTTATGATATGCGCAGCCGCGTAAGTAGGTCGTGAAACTCTCTGGTTGATGTCTAGCGAAGTAGGAACAAAGGTATCATCTAACGACAAGAGGAACAAGAAACGACGGTGAAGACAGAGGAGGCGTTCTTCTCGGCCCCACCGCCTGATCTCCCTCTCCACTCAAGCCAAAGAACACACGGAAAGGGCGAGTCTATATAAAGAGAGACAATAGAGAGAGAAGAGAGTAGAGCAGAAAGGAGAGAACGGAGAAGAAACAACCTGCTTAAGTAAAGACCGTTGTGGAGAGAATGAGATGGCTGGATGGAAGATATCCATAAACATCTCTCGTGTTTCCTTTCTTTCTTTCTTTCATTCAAGAAGAGAAGTACATTCCAGAGAGACTTCTCCTTCGCGTTTTTGAAGCGATGGAAGAAACCAATCAATCAATCGATTCAGCTGTATGATACAAAAGGATAGCAAGTCAAATCGAGAAGAAAGGAAGAATGAGGGGAAGGGAAATAAACTCCCTGCCTCCTCCTCCTCCTGCTGCTGGGGGTGCCTCTCCCTATCTTCCTTTCACGTCAAGAGACGAAAACAGACTGAAGCTCCCACTGGACACAACACTCAACAAGCAAAAAAAGAAAGACTACCAATACAACAACAACAACTACTACACCTATTATCATCACAAGAAGAACCCATCGCCGAATTCTTCTTCTTCTTCTATCCGACAGACGAGACAAGAGACAATCAATAGCGCCAGAGTTACCCCGCCCGTCGAACTTCTTTCTTTCCCTGCATGCTGCTCTTCTCAGCAGTAAAAAGTTTGGATCCTTCTGCAAGTGTGGATGGTGTTTCTCGAAAGCAGAAAGAGGCTAGAGAGACAGACAGATTAAAGATAGCCAGACCTTGAACAGAGACATCAACAAACAACCACGGCTGAGTAAAGAAGGAAAGACTCCAGGCACACCCCTCAATCCTTTCTTTCTTTCTTTCCTTCTCACTCCATCTTCCTGTCTTTCTCTCTCTTCCACACTTGTGGTGATAGCGTCTCTTCTTTCGGAGAAAACTTCCCTGTTTTCTTCTTCTTCATTCTCCTCCCTCCTCCTCTTCTTGCTCCTCCGAGGCAAGAAGAAGTGTAAAGTATCTCC
>NW_027157197.1:8544-8733 GCF_002600585.1 Cystoisospora suis
CTTTCCCTTCTCTTCTTCTTCATCCCCCTCATGTTCTCTCTTCCTTTATCAGAGAGGACCCCGGCCCTCATGAGCCAGAGCGATTTCCTATTCAAACGCAGAGACAAAGAATGAAGAAGCTTCACAAGATTTTCCTTTCTTCATCTACCCCTGTTCTTCTTTTTTCTCACCTTGTTGTTGTCGTCGGCC
>NW_027157197.1:8765-9474 GCF_002600585.1 Cystoisospora suis
CTTCTCCGCCTCTTCCTCTTCTTCCACTATGATTGCTGCAGCAGGTGGTCCTGCTACTCCTGATAGGTTCTTTCATAGACATGTATGAAGTCCTTAGGCGTCGCTCCCATATAGCAAGCACGTTTCTGAAATCCTCCATCGACTAGAGCCGCATGGGTTCTCTTCATGGCGAGAGCCCAATGAAGATGAACGAGACGGGAATCTTCTTCTCTTAGGAGTAGATGAGTGACCTCTACTTCCACAAACCGAAGACAAGACTGATAATGAAGAAGAAAGTCATGAAACAGATGTCTGAATTCTTCATCTCCCACTCTTTCTCCACCGACAACACTCTCTCCAGGGAGCTCACTCCCTATCATGATTCTCAGCACTCTTAACATAGGAGGGAGTCTTATATTCGGAGGAAAGAAAAGAAAGGAAGTTAAAAAATCACTATCATCATCATCATCGGCCCTATCTCTTTCTTCTCCTTCTATGAAGAAGCCATTGTTCTTCTTGTGATGATCTATCAGCATGCTATCAAGATCACCCTCACATCGATTCTTCAAAGAATAAGAATCTGCTCCTGGTAAAGAGAAAAGAAAGCGGTGATGCCACTCATGCCTTGTCTCCGCCGCGATCTTCGTCTTCGTCGTAGGAGACCTCATTCTACTGGAGTTGTTCCAATGGCTATCATCTCTCAAACTCATAAGCAAAGAAGAAGAAGAAG
>NW_027157197.1:9489-9636 GCF_002600585.1 Cystoisospora suis
CCTTTTCTTCTCCGAGTCATATCTGCATCTCCTTCTTCTCCATCTCTCCCTATCTCATCACTTGTTGTTCTTTCCCTCATTCTTCTCCCCCTTTCTTCATTTTCTTCCTGCTGTCTTTCTCTTCGATCGTAGCCCTTCTTCTTCTTC
>NW_027157197.1:9682-10033 GCF_002600585.1 Cystoisospora suis
AAGAAGAAGAAGAAGAGACACAGCGATTTCGAACTCTTTCTTCTCCCCCCTTTTCCTTTCTTCTCTTGAGATAGGCATCTCGATTCTTCTTGATACTAACCAAGCACCTCATCAGATTCCCGCCTTGAATCTCCAGACTTCCATCAAGGGTAGAGAGCCTCACAAGGACTTCTATCCCAAGGAAAGACGCTCTTAGAGAAGAATCGGAACAAACCGTCATGAGAAGTTCTCTCTCAAAATCCCATGGCCTAGTGAAGCAAGCACCAGCGAAAGGACAGGCACTTAGGATGAAGCCACAGGGCCGCGCCGAGTCCTTATGATGACGGGAGGAAGAGAAGGGGGTACGTGACG
>NW_027157197.1:10159-10299 GCF_002600585.1 Cystoisospora suis
CATAGATAGGAGATCTACAGCACATCTACCATCACTGGCTGTACGGCTCGGATGAGGGAGACCATTCACATGAGAAGAAGAATAGAGACCGTTCCACGGGTTGTCCTCCGAAGAGATCTGTCTATCATCCTTTCTCTCTC
>NW_027157197.1:10304-17763 GCF_002600585.1 Cystoisospora suis
AAGACATGATCATCTTCATCCCTATCGCCTTCTTCTTCTTCTCTGCCGGGGACCTTAGTCGTTGTTAGGCTCTTACCATTTCTTCTCTCTTCTTCTCCTCCTCCTCCTCTTTCTTCTTCTTTTCTTCTTCTTGAGAGATTCGTATGATACCCCATGGTGGGGCGAGACGGAAAGGGAGAGACAGAAGAAGAGAGAGGAACCAAAGATCTCAAGACCGGTATACAATCTTGCCGAACAACATCAGCTACACGACGTCCACCAGGGGTGATGAACTGAACAGAAGGAAGAAAAAATGAAGAAGAAAAAGACGAAGAAGAAGTTGCCATGCATCTATTGGCATCTTCTCTTCTTGATCTCTTCTCTTGTATTCTTTGTCGACATAGCCCGCCTCTTCCTTCTCTCTTCTCCTTTGAAACACCGGGAGAGAATAACGATGGGACCCCAGTGTCGCAACTACTACTATGAGAAGAAGAAGAAAACCTAGGAGAGGAAACGAAGAGAGAAGAAGCTGTCTCTTTCTTTCCTTCCTCCTGTCTTTCTCCAACTAATGCTGCTGGATATGTGTCTCTACGATCAAGATCCTTGTGTAATGAAGAAGAAGAAAGAGATGCTGAAGAGGAAGTCGACTCCTCCTCACATGTATATGGAACTGAAGTTCTTACGTTCGCGTTGTCACCTCCTTCATCCTCTGGCTCAGTAGCACCAGCAGGAGAGACAACTCCCGCTTTCTCTTCTTTTTCTTCTTTTCCTCTCTTTCCTGCTTCTGGATTATGAAGAGACGACCTAGGAGAAGGTGAAGAGATGAGAATGTCTCCTGCAATCTCTTGACGAATTCCATCGGAGGAATGAGGTTCAGAAGAGACATGATATGATGTATGACAACAGCCTTCTTCTCTCTCTTCCTGTTGTCGTCTATAAACATGTCTATCTTCTTCTTCTTCTTTTCCTCCTCCTCTTTCTTTCTCACCATGATTCTTACTATGCCTCGAGTGATCATGGGAATCCCTCACATTTCTTTCTTCTTGTTCTCCTTCCTTCTTCTTCTTATCTCCCTTCTCTCTGTTCTCCTGATGTGCTTCTTCTTCTTCTTCTTGATCAGCAGCACCCACGTCTTCTCTTTCCTTTTCTTCTCCTCTTCCTTTCTCTCTTTCTCCGATGCCTCGATGAAGATCATCTCGACAGGCCGCCGACAGAGACGATGAAGAAGAAAGCAAAGAAGCGATCGACTGATTTGTCTTTGAAAGACATACAGAATGCGATGGGGAAGATGCCTGGTTGTCTCGATCTTGATGCTGAGAAAGAGAAGAAAGATAGGCTGCTGGGTGTTCAGAAGAGACGTGTGGAGACAGAGATGAAGAGCCACTATGAGGGTCGAAGATAGTAGAAGAAGGAGGAAGAGGACTGGATAAGAAGTTAAGAGAAGACCGTTTCTTCGTCCTCCGACATGTATGAGAGAAAGAAAGGGAGCTGTTGATGTGCTCGCTCATTCTTCCTTTCGCTTCTTTCTTTTTCTTTTCTAAATCTTCGAAATAGAAGCGATACATTTCATTACATCTTTCTTGACCTGGATGAGTACTGACAACTATGGTCCATGTACAGCTATCTAGACAAAGTCTTCGAATCCATCGATGATAGAAAAGACCACCATTCTCTATGACACAGACATCTTCTTCTTCTCCATCTAATGATGCTTCGCCTCCACCTGATAAACAAGCAAACGAAGAAGGGAGAAATAAAGGCAAAAGAAATCTTTGCTTTCGAGTCTTCTTCTCTTCCTCATACCTTTTCTCCTCATCCCTCCTCCCTACCCTCTTCCTTCTCTCATCATGCATGCACAGCCCTCTCTTCACCTGTTCTTCTCCTCCTCCTCCTTCTGCCTCCTCGGTGTGTCTCTCGTTGTCCTCTCTCTCCTCTTCTTCCCTTTCATCGTCATGATGATCTTTCTCTCTCTCTTCACTCCGATTCCCCCGGAGAGAAACACACCCTTTTCTTCTCCTCTTCACTCCTTCTCTCTGTGCAGCAGATGTGACCGAAGAAGAAGACGACAGCAACGAAGAAGAACACAAGTCAAGATCATCGTCAAGCATAATCGCTTTTCTCATCATATCGACAAGAGAATCGGCTTCAAGCAACATACGGGCTGTAAGTCTGATACCACAACTCCAGTGGAAATCGACACCCTCACGTCTTTCCTGACTTTCTGAAACGCTATTCAAGAGATAAGTCACGAGATGTTCATCTTCAAACAGACAAGCAAAAGACGATAATGTCCCTGATCCCCCTCCTTTTCCTACTGCTGTCACATGTCGAAGAGACAAAGGAGACACCCAGGTCGTCGTCATGGTTTCTCTCTCTTCCATCTCTTCTTCTGACCCTGATACATATGGGGGGGTTCTTCTTGTCTCGCTCTTGATCGTCTTTCCTTCTGCATTTTCATATGTCTTTCTCTTCTTTAAAGAATCTTCTCTTCTCTCCCTCTCTTCTGGAATTCCCCCTTCGCGCTGCTGCTCCTCAACTCCTGCTTCTCCCTCGTGTTTTTTTCTCCCTCTCTTCTCCCCTCTTGATTCTTCCTCTTCTTCGTCAGCTCTTCTTCTTCTTCCTCCTCCTCCTCTATGAATACCCACATCTACAGTCTCCTTACTGACGTGGGGGTAGTCATTCATAGGCAGGACAAGAGAAGAACTAGATGAAGAAGAGACCAACGAAGACGGAGAAGAAGAATTCTCTCTAGCAACATTCCCGCTCTCGTCCCTATTGTCCCTCTCTGAGTTTTCTTGCTTCTCTTCTTTACTTCTTCCTTGACCTCTGTCGATGACACCATTTGACACACCATAGTGAAGTCGCTTTGAAAGCTCATGACTTTCTTCTTCTTCTCTGCTTATCCTCTCTTCACCTTTTCTGATATGATGGGACAGTTCCTCTCTGTCCTCCGCATCATCTCTTTCTCTCTTCAATCTGACTTCAACATTCACATCAGCACGTCCTTTTCTTTCTTCTTCTTGTTCTCCCCCCTCTCTTCTATTCTTATTCGACGCCATCTTTGCTTCTTTCCTCTCTTCATCTCTTCCCCCTTTCCTCTCTCTCTCTTCGTCCATACTCTTCGGCTCCCCTCCACCTGTTCTCGCAGGGATCATCCTACTACTACTAGTCCTACCGTCTACAATAGAGCTCGTCGTCCGCGAATCCTTTCTTCTTTCATCCTGGTTTCTTTCTGTCTCTTCTCTATCTCTTTCTTCTCCTCCTCCTCTTCCTGCACTTTTTCTTCTTCCTCTTGTTCTTCCTGTATCTGTATACAAACAAGACCCTTCATGCACCTCTTCTCTCCTCTGCGTTGTCGATAGAGTGACCCCCATAGAAGAGGACGAATGAGAATGTAGACCTGGATAGGAAGAGGAAGCATCATGATGCCGCCGTGTCCTTCGATCTTTGCCTTCATGTCCTTCATCTTCCATCTTGATGTGGCTTTCTTTCTTTCTTACAGTCGGTATAGAAGCAGATGATAGCTCTTCTAGCCGTGCGTATTCGAAAGCATAGAAAAGATCAGCGTCATCTCCAGCTATGATGACTTCCTTCAAGCGTCGACACCTGCGTAAGATAATTCTCCACCATAGAATCGCTGTCTTGATCACAGGTGTCAATGAGGAAGAAGAAGAAGAGAAGCTATTAAGAGCAGGCGTAGGAGTCGCCATCGGATCTAGCTTACTTCCCCCCCCGTCATGAAAGAGAGAGGATGAAGGATAGATCAACTGGGAGAGAAAGTCTGATGTTTTACATTGCTGAAAGAGAAGAGAGCTTCCTCCACCTCGTGTATCTAAGAGAAGCCGTTCAAGATTCGGAAAAGACGCGAAGACATGATCTGTATAAAGAAGAAAGTCAAAATGATGCGAAGACTGCAGACTCGCTAAGGCTGTTAACCCTGGAAAACTCTCATAACAATACTCATAGACAGGATACCCAGAAGAAGAAGAAAGATTTGTCGATCTCCTTCCTATGTTCATTGCTTCACCTCTTTTTTGCGATTCTGCATGAAGGTCATCTTCTTTCTCCCCTTGTGGTATGGAGACCCCAGGCATCATAGTCTTCCCAGTCATGGCGGAGATAGGCTGTTCCGGCTGGGAGGAAGTGATGCTGTGTGACGACGAGGGCGACGATAAAGGAGGGTCCGTTGAACTACGAAGAAGATGCGAAGGATGAGGATGAAGACTATTCTTCTGTGGTTCTCCTTCATCTCTATCTTCTCCTTCTCTAGTAGAAGAACGCGTTTCTTCTCCTCTTCTTCCTGAGAGAATCGATGCTGTCCCTGTTTCTTGAGGCATCATAGGAAGAGTCGATCCTAACCCAGTTATGCCTCCTCCCTCCATCGCCCCAGTTGGATTAGAATTCAGGAGAACTTGTGTTGGAGGAGAATTCATGAGAGAATCGGAGTTACCATGACTATTATGAGAAGGAGGAGACGGATGATAAAGATCTTCATTTGCTTGATGACGGCGTATAAGAGGCCCTTGACAGTTGGACGAAGAAGAAGAAGACTGACTTGAAGCAGCCTTACTCTCTTCACATGTCATTTTCTCTAAAGGCTGTAGTAAACCACACCCCCCACCTCCTCCTCCTCCTGTCGTTGTTGAGATACTTCCAGGGATGATCTCCATCCTATTGTCTTTCTTATGATTCGTCATCTTCATCCCTCCTGGCGCGATTCCCGCTGCTTGGTCGTTTCCTGCTATCACCATGCCTGAAAGATCTCCTCTCCCATCTGTTCCTCTTCTTCCTTCTCCGCTAGAGCACGGGAAAAGGGCGAGACGGCCGAGGGGGGGGTTGCCTTGAGAAGCGTCAGATTCATTCATGTGAAACTCTCCTTCTTCTTGTCGTGGTTCTTTGAAGGCTTCACCTCGGCTTTCTCCACCTCCTCCTGCGTTCTTTTCTTCTTCTCTTCCTCGTCCACTGCTACCTTCTTCTTGTTGTTGTGAAGAAGTGCTGTTGTGCTGGTGTTCCAGAGATGAGGCATAGCAGTATGGTGATGAAGAGGACGTCTGGGCTAAAGAAGAAGAAGAAGATCGCCTCCCTGTTCCTCCTACTTCTCCTCCTGTACTGACAGGTGACACCCCTCGTAAGAGTCCCCCATCTCCTACTCCTGTTGGTGATCCTACGGCTCTTCTTGAAGACGTCGATAAAGAGGAAGAAGAGAGAGAGAAAGATGAAGAAAACGATGAAGGAGGAGCCACGGAACTACTACTACTACCACTACTCCCTGTCCCCCAGTACGTGGTGAGGTTCGTCTGGGGTAGAAGACGAGGATGGACCCCGACAGCAGTAGGAGTAGAAGAAGAGGAGAGAGGCTGTTGTGCTTGTTGTTGGAACACTTGAAAAGGAGGATAGTAAAAGGGGGGAGATGACTGAGGAGGTACAGCTGGTGGGCATGGCGATGATGATGCTACTACTACTGCTCCTGTTGCTCGAGCTGTGAAAAGAGTTGGAGTGAATCCTGGATTTCCTCCTCCTACACCTGCACCTCCTGCTGTTTTGAAGAAAGAAGAGAAGGACGATGAAGACGAAGAAGAATCTTTTCTTTCCACGTGACCGAAGTTAAGAGCGACAGCTGGATCGGAGATGATGAGTTCTAAGGATTTACATGAAGGGAGAACAACCCCACGAGTCATCTGTGCATAGAGCCTCCCTGGATGAGCTGCCTGATGACTCCCTCCTGTACTATTCGAAGAAGTCGTCGTCGTCGTCGTATTCGTTGCCCCAGGACCACTCCCTGCTTGATAGAACTGACACCCTGTAATAGCGACGAGCCAATAGATACTCCATGTACCTGATAAAGTCAAACTCTCTAACTTGGGGAATCCTATTATCACATCGTAATACGAAGAAGAGAAAGCAGAAGAAGGACACTCAAGAACACCATGATTTTCTCCCTCTCTTTCTCTTGAAAAGAAAGATGATGATGAAGAAGAGAAAGATCCTGTACAAGATTCCCCATCCCCCTCCGCTCCTCGGGGGGGTCCACACGGCCCTTCTTCACTACTACTAGTAGTCGTCCTTCTACCTCCTCCTCCTCCTTCTCCTCCTCCTCCTCCTATTGTTTCTCTTCCTTGAGTTCTTTCAAGAGAAAAGGCCGAGATGGGTTGAGCTGGGAGAGCGCGAAAAGCTGATGCAGACGAAGGACCCCCTCTATGGAGAGGATCAGGAAAAGGATCTGAATGGATCGAAAGCTTTTTAAGATCTAACGCCGTTCTTGATAGCAGCTCAACAACAGCCTTCACATCGGACATAGCTTGGGCGCCCTCCATATGAAAGATCACTTCATCTAAAGAAGATGAAGAAGGTGGAGAGAAAGAAGAAGAGCCAGAGGATGTAGGAGTAGGTGGAGAGACAGGCTTCGAACGTGAAGGGCAAGTAATGATCTTTCTCCATGAAAACTGGGGACTCATGGCAACCGGGGGGGGCGAAGCAAGAGGGGGGGGTGATGGAGATGACGCCAAGGATAAAGAACCTGAGACGGCGATCGATGATGCGGGTGAGAATAACAAGGAACTGACGGATGAAGATGAGACGGGAGGAAGAGCCCCTGAAGAGCAAAGACCTTCTGTCCTCACCGACATATTCCCTATCGCGCTACCACTACTAGGAGCACTAGTAGCGCTATAACTACCGTGATGATGATTCATCATACTACTCGTAGTGGTAGTAGTAGTAGGTTGACTACTACTACTACTAGTAGAAGAAGAAGAAGCTGTACTGTGGGGGGTGTTGTGAAGAGGAGTGTGATTGGAGGGAGCATTGAGAAGAAGAAGATTAGGATTTGCGTGATGGGGGTGGGGGGTAACCATCATACTGGACTTAGTATTATGACTACTCGTACCTCCAGGTGGTGACGAAGAAGAGGAAGAAAGCAACGAACCTCCTCCTCCTCCTGCTGGTGCTGCTGCCCCGGAAGGAAGAGGAGAGGGAGTCCCCATAGTCGATTGAGGAGTCATCGTCGTTGTTATCGTTGACCCATTATGAGGAGTAGGAGGAGGGGGTGGAGTATTTGGACTCTGGTAAGGATGAAGAAGAAGAAGACTTGAATGAAGACCGGGAGTTGCCATGGCGTTGGCTGCTGTCGTATGAGAGGTATGATGGTGATGTTGATGAGGGCTACTATGAGAAGAATTCTGATTCATTCCACCCCCTCCTCCTCCTCCGCTGACTAGAGAAGACGTCCAGGCAGCCCACCATCGTCTCTTGAGAATTACACACTTGCATGCCTCAACAATCCCTTCTGATTCGACAAAACACTTCAAGTCTTTCGAGCAAGCACGAAGACGAGCTAAATCGTTATAAGTCAAGAAACTTGACAGTTGACAACCCCACCCTGACGGCTCCTGTCTTCTGTCTCCCCGCCCCCCTGAGGAAGAAACAGAAGAAAGAAGAAGTGAACCTAAAGACCAGCATGAAGACGAGGGAGGAAATACAG
>NW_027157197.1:18049-19185 GCF_002600585.1 Cystoisospora suis
GGAGGGGGGGGGGGAGAAGAAGAGGGAGAAGAAGGAAAGGCCCGACTGATGTTATGGGGGGGTGAAGAATTGGATGAAGTTGAGGGAGTTAAAGGCGGAGATGAAGGGGAAGAGGAATGAGCTCTCGCGCTTGGAATAGTCCTAGTGTGACTAGATGCGGCTACTCCCGCTGAAGACATACGACTATACCATACAGGGGAAGATGGCGACGCCGTAGAAGAAGAAGAAGAGACTCCTCCTTCTCCACTCAGATGGATTTGCTCACTGCCAGTAGAAGAAGAGGTAGAAGGATCTCCTGAAGAGCTGAGAGTAGTCAGACAGGGATGATCGGGTGTATCTTTCTTTGTAGATGCCATAGAAAGATTCTCAAGACGATCACGATCTAGAGAAGATACGAGAAAACCTCCTTCTCCGCTTCCTCCTTGATTCTGGAGACGAGAAGAAGAAGATTTAACTGTAGAAGGAGAAGACCCCCCTTGGTGAAGAAAAACAGTGGTGGGAGAGGTTACAGAAAGAGGAGAGGCAGAAGAAGAAGAGACAGGAAGGTTGTTATGAATCGATGGATAGTATGAAGGAGGAAGATGACCTTGTTCCTCCTCTCGATCACCGCCTCCTGGTCGAAGAGACTTTGAAGGCGAAGGAGATGACGTTGGTGCTTCTCCCGCTATTCCCCCCTGTCCTTCCCCTCCTCTTCCTCGGTCTACTACTGTCGAACTTCCTATGACAGATGCAGAAGAAGACAGTTTAGCAGAAGAAGAAGAAGGCCGTGAAGGAGAAGGGACAGCCGCATCTCCTGAGAAAGGAGGAGAGAGAGTTGCTGACATAGTTAGAGTGAAGAAAGGAAAGAAAGAAGAAAAAGACGGCTTTGAAGGTTGACAAAGAAAGACTCGAAAAAAGAGATGACGGCGTAGATACTCCCTTGTCAAAATCAGTCAGTGTACATACACCCGGAAAGAGAAGAAGAGGAGAACGGCAACGTCGCTCATGAAGAAGCAATGAGGAAAAAGGGAGTCTATAAGAAGATCTCTTCTCCTTCTATTGCCTGGATAACCACAAGAAGAAGATACCGACCGACCCAGACGAAGAAAAGAATGGAAAATGAAGATAAAGGAGAAGGAGAAAAGAAAAACGAGAGG
>NW_027157197.1:19206-19414 GCF_002600585.1 Cystoisospora suis
GAAAGCGAAGCTATCACTATGTCGATGACCTTCTCTCCGTCTTTTCTTCTCCTTCATTTCTTGATCATGATAAGAAGATCTGCCGGGCTTCTTCTTCTTCATGGCCATAGTCAATCTGTTGTTGATACACAGATCTCTGTGACATTTCTCTTCTCTCCGACGAAGAAACAAGACCATCAAGTGTATCATCCTTTTCTTCTTCTTCTTC
>NW_027157198.1:0-1567 GCF_002600585.1 Cystoisospora suis
TGGATGATGACAATAGATACACCCTTGATCTGTACGGAAACAATGACGCCCTGAGACATAGAATTTACATGGGACGCATAAGCCTTTCTCATGTTTCTTCTGCTGTAACGGATCTGAAAAGATATACCCCTCTCCTCCCTCTTGTTCTCCTCCTGCTCCTCCTGGCACGATCATCATTCCTGGACGGTGTAGAACAATCAACCCCCCTTCAGTTGCTCTTCCTTCGCTTTCACCTAATCCACCTGACGATGACGAAGAAGCAGACAAAACTCCGCCTCCCTCGGCCGATGGTCTTACTATGCCTCCTGCTATTCCTTCGCTCACCAGGGCGGCGGCAATAGCGGATGCGCCGTTGGTAGGAGTGGCTAAGGAGATAGGCGGGGGAGTCGCAAGAAGAGGCGGCTTGGAGACATCGACGATGGTCGAGGCATAAGGAGACGGCCCCATAATACCACATGATGATGAAGGGGGGGGAGAAGAGTTGTTCTCCCCCCCCTTCATCTTGGCAGCTTGTGGGGTAGCAGATGAGGAGGATGGGGTGCCGTGACCATCCGAGGTTGAAGGCCGCTCAAGAGATGGCTGAAGAGATAGGAAAGAAAACAAGAACAGACAAATGGAAAGAGAATGCATAAGAAAGAAAGAAAGAGAATGAATGAGGAACAGAATAGATTGAATGACCACCGAAGAGAGGGAGAGAAAGACTGAAGCAATAAGGAGGAGGAGGAAATTCTTACTTGCGATTCGTACATTCTCTTCACCCCACCTAGCTCGTTCTATTCTCTTCATCGTCTATACACCCTCAGGCCTCCCTCCCTCTGTCTATATATCTATGCATATCGATAGATAGATAGATAGATAGATAGATATGCGGACAAATACAGAGATAGAGAGAACAGAGAGGAGAGCTAGTGTGCCTCAGCGGAGAGAGACCAGCAGAGAAATCTCTTCTTTACTCGATGGCAAGAAGAAAAGAAAGACCAGGGTGTCTATAGAGAAGTGATGCTACTCTCTCTCTCTAAATCACTCCCTCTCCTAACGTATTCCATCATTCCCTTCACCATCTGTTTGACGTATTCTTTCTCTTGTCTTCTCTATCGTCTTTGTCTCTCTTCTTCTTCTTACCTGTCTACTAGGGAGTCTCGAGGGCATATCCGCACGATGATCTTCGTGATGGCAATAGAGACAAGGCTGGCCTTTCTTATGCGCCACGCACTCAGCGTTCTTCGCAAAGAACTTCTTACAGGGCCGGCACCAGCCTTTCTCATGTCTCTCTAGGGCATATTTCTCTTGTTCTTCTTTCGTGTCTAGCTTTTTACTCTGAAGAGAAAGGAAAGCGAAAGACAGAAAGAAACCAGAGGGAAAAAGATAAGAAAGAAGGCACCCGAAAAGATGCAAAAGAAAAAAAGAAAGAAAAAGAGTCGCAATTCTCTCTATACACTTCTGCTGACCTCTTCTGACCGAGAGAAGAGACGAAAGCAACAGCCCCCATGTCCTCTCTCTCCAACAGATAGATAGATAGATATATTGAAGATAGATTGATAGATTGAAGATAGATAGACTGATAGAT
>NW_027157198.1:1726-2188 GCF_002600585.1 Cystoisospora suis
AAGATGCATCTCCCCCCCCCCCGTCTCCTCCTGCGTTTCTGGAGTGAGTTGTTTGATGATCTTTATGATGACAGAATGGACAGCTCTCTCCTCTTCTGCACTTGCCTTGCTGATATTCAGAGCAAGGGAGACACGTCCCTGCTAGATGCTGCTTTAACACAACAGGAGACATATGCATGCAATCTTTATTCACGGCGTCGACCCCAGTGTCCTTCTTCTTATCCTTGCTCTTCTTCTCATCACGATCCTCTTCTTCCTCTTCTCCATCCTCTTCTTCCTTTGTNNNNGAGACATCTTTATTCTTCTTCTTATCATCTCCCTCTGCATCTTTTGCTGTCCGATCATCTTCTCCTCTCTTTCGGTTATCATCTGTCTTATCTCTTCCGTAAGCAGACAATGAAGAAGGAGAAGAGGGCGAAGAAACAACGTTCTTCTTACTAGGAGAAAGAGAAGAAGAAGGAT
>NW_027157199.1:0-12567 GCF_002600585.1 Cystoisospora suis
TGGGGTGTACATACACCTGACTTGTCGGCTGTACACACACCGGATTTGTGGGGTGTACCCGCAGGCTTCCCTGACACCCCTTCAAAAAGGGAGTCCGTTTCCACTCTATCCAAGCTCTTCCTTTGATAAGTATCTCTCTCATCTTCCCCGTTCTCTCTATCACGATCTGGCGCATGACAAGAAGAAGTGTCCGACAAAGGATGAAGGCGAGCTGAAAGTGGCGAGTCAGTGCCACGAGAGATCTGCTGAGAGCCGCACGGAGAAAAGAGCTCTCTTGATTTAGAAGGACTGCTGCGGAACAACGTGTCTTTCGATTTGTTTCCTCTATGTCGTGTACTAGACTTTTCACTCCGTGAAGACTTCATAGAAGAACGAAAGAGATACACCAAAGAAAAACCCGACGGCGCAGGTACCTCCAGGGGGACACATTAAGTATACAGAAGAGAAGACAGACTATACACTATTCATCAGAACACAAGGATGTGAGGAAAAAGTTCCGAGAGAAACCAAGAATCGAAGAGACAGATTCAAGAAAAGGATCCTCACTCTAGCGTCACTCCGTAAGGAGAAAATAGATGCATGCACACAGAAGAAGGACGTCGCAGAGAGAAAGACAAGAAAACAGTCAAACGAATTCTAGGCAGTTTCTCTCCTCTCACACACTCTCCGCGTTGAGACAAAAAAGATCTCTCCAGTGACGGAGGGCATCGAGAGCCGCTAATCTCGAAGGACGCTACCTTGAAGTACAGGCAGAGAAGTCGAGAAAGAAAAATAAAGACAGAAAAAGAAAAAGGAGAAGGAATAAGAGAGAAGGAAAGAAAGAAGATCAAGAAGATGAACGAAACAACATGAGCACACTTTCAAGCTCTCCCATCTTCTTCAGTCCCCTTTAAACTGTATAAGTCAATAAGAAAACGATACGAGAAAGCGATAAGACCAGCCTGCTGTATAGACCGAGCCTTCTAGAACTCACGTAAGAAGACCTTGCAAATATGAGAAACAAAATCTATCGAAGAAGAAGAAGAGGAAAGCCACCACGAAACTTCTGTAGAACGATGGTGTCCCGGCTCTCTCTTGCTTCATGATGACAGAGAGGTATCGTTGAGGGATCGTCTTTTCTAAACATTCTTTTGAAGAAACAACGTACGGGAAGAAAGGAGAGAGAAAAAGAAGGAAAGAAAAAGACAACTTTCGAGAGGGATTCTCACCCCCCCCATCTATCCCTGGACTCCTGCGGCTCTCCCGCCCCCCTCTCAGAAAAGAGTCCTTTTCTGGTGGTTAAAGAGATAATGAGATAGCGAGCTTCTTTCTCCCTCTTCTTCGTTACCTTTTCCTTTATACTTTTCAAAGTGTTCCTCAAACTGCTAAATACTAGAAACAAGATCTTCTTGGAACGTCTTTCTCTCCCCGCTCCTACACTGCATGCGATTCTTCTTGTTTCATCCCGAAGACTAGAAGAGCCAAAAAGATTCCTCGCCCTCTCTTTCTCCCTCCGTTACTCCTCAATGATCTCTCCCGCCTCTTCCTCATCCCATGGTGGATCGAGCTCATGTATGTCTGTGTGTGCTAAAGAAAGTGCTCCTTGGGGTGTCCTTTACTCGTTTTTGAACCTTTTCTTCATCCTTGGAGAGAGGCAGCAGGTCTCTCTCACCTCTCTCTTTTGCACGGGGAAGACGAGCGAGGAAGTCGATCTCTCGCCTCTGTCGATGCTTTTACGGTGTGTCGCGCGAGGTACTCTCTTTGTTGGGATGGTCTCGAGCAGCCGTCGCCTGCTTCTCCAAATGTTTCAGTAGAGACTTGCATTTTCTTTTCTTTCAACACCTCTTTTTCGTTTCATGAAAAAGGAAGGAAGGGAAAACAGATCACTAAAAAGCGATCCAGATCGATAAGGAAGATCGACCCTTGCTGTTCTCTCTTCCCCACCTAGAGTATTCATCTATCTCTTTTTGCCGAGGAGTTCATAAGATAAAAATGGTGTTAATGATCTACAGTAGTCGTTGATCTATTGAATTCACCCTCTTTCACACGCGGTGACCTTGCGCCTCTCTCGGACAGAGCGCGACGGACAGAAGGACCGCCGCTTCTGTGCTGTCACTTCCCGCGAGCATGTTCCTCTTCTTTTTAGGGATGTTGTCTTCTTTTTCGCAATCTATATGAATCTACAATTCAATCTTCTTCTTATTTTCATGAAGAGTACATAGATTACCCACCTGTTTCTCCCAAGATCATCTGACGGCTTGGCACGCAGCAGTCTCTCCTCTCGGAGCTAGACCGTGTACCTCCAGCCTATCATTGTCCTTCACTATGAAACATAAGAAGTAGGAAAGTGAGAGAAACTTCTTTCTCATTCTTTTGTCCTTTTTTCCTCGTGGTCTTCTTGCAACCTAAACAACGTGGTCACAGCCATCCCTCACTCATCCACCATTCGTTCCTTGATCTCCGCGAAAGCTATACTTGTCTATCTACCATCTTTCTTATGCCAATTTCGCTGTCTTTTCTCTTCGTGTTTCTTCTCTCAATTTCTTTCCAACATTTTTCTTGTGTATCTTCTTTCGGCTTTTCGATGGCCTCGCCTCTTAACCATATTCTACACAGAAGCAGAGAGAACCTGGCGATCAAGAGAAAGACAGAGATAGAGAGGTGTAAGAAGAAGGAAGGAAGAGAGCAAGAAAAGAATTACAATGAAATCTTGCGTCTTTTTGTTTTGCTTTCCTTACGAAGATCTTCACAAATGAAGTTGGCGTGGGTAGTGAGGCTTCACTTCCGGTGCCTAAATGAACGGATGAATGAATTCGGGCCGCTGGTCTCCTCAGTCAGCTGCCCTCCTTTCCTCTTAACACGTACAAGAAGAGATAGATAGATAGATAGATTGATACATATAGATAAATAGATAGATACAGATCTCTTTTTTCCTCCCATTCTTTCTCTTTCTTTCAGGGTCTTCCCCACCTGTTTAGGACTCCTTCTTCTCTACATCCTGTAAGACCTCCAAGCCGCAAGTCCAGAAGTTCCTCAGAGACCGCCGCAAAGAACTCCAAAACAATCCTATCTCGATAAACCTATCTTACCATTCATTCCAACTTAAGTCTCATCATCTTCTTCTTCTTCTTTTCGCCTTCTGGTGTTCTTCTCCCTTCTCCTTCTCTAGTCATACCTTTGTCTCAGATCATCCCTCTCTATCTATATCTCTCTACTACGTCTTTTAGGAGATAAGACACTACCATAAGGTGACGTAGTTATGTATCTATGTATAGGTCCACCTGTAAGTTTCTCTCGGAGTGCATCTTCATCTTTTGAAGTCTTCTCTATAGTTCACGCCTACACAAGAAGGGGAAGGCGAGACAGAGAGGAAGAAGAAGAGAAGGCCAAGCTCCTCCATACTTTGCTGTGAGAGAGGGTCTGCGTTCGGTTTGCTTTCTTCTTCTCTACTCTACTTGGAGATTTGACTTGCGGGAGGTGGTCTAGGAATCCAAAAGAGAGAGGAATGAAAAGAAAAAGAACGGTCATGACACATGTCTCTCTATAGATGAAGAAGATAGAACTTGAAAAGAAAGAGAGAAAGATAGAAAGGACAATTGCGGACAACTGAGGAGTAAGGTATGCAAAAGACGACTAGGAAAGAGATTCATTCATACCTTGAAGTGTTTCTACGCATCTCACATACTTCATCTAGGAAGCGACAGCTATCTATCTATCTATCTTTAATCTATCTATCTATCTATCTATCTATCTTTAATCTATCTATCTATCTATCTTTAATCTATCTATCTATCTACCTACTTCTATCTATTTATTTCTATCTTTCCTCGTTGATCCTCTGGATCCGAGAGAAGAACCACGAAGAATGCTTTTCTGTCTCTTTCTTTCTTTCTTTCTTTCTTTCTTTCTCTCTTTCTCTTTTCTTCTACCTAATTGAAGGAAAGGATTGTCTAAAGATGTCGTGTATAAGTGATCGAAAGAAGAAACCCTTTCAGAATGATGAGAGTAAAGACTGAGCTCCAAGAATCTTCTTCTTCTACTACTTCTTCTTCTTCTTTTGTTTCTCCTTCTCCTATCGCTCCTCTACTAACACCTCTCTGTTGTAGCTCTGAGATAGATTCTGGCGAATCAGCTAGTGATGGAAATGACTCCATGACCTCTTCTTCTTCTTCGTTACAGAAGGGCTTTATCGAGGGACCCGTTCAGCGTAGGTGTTGTTCTCCGAGCTATGATACTGAGGAGAGGAAGGAGAAAGAAGATGCTACTTCCTCGTCCTCCTCCTCTTCCTCCTCCCTTTTCTTCCCCACATCTTCATCGTCAGATTCTCAGAATTATGTCCACTCGAAGACGCAGCAGGCTGTATGTACACCTGAATCGTCGTTCCTAACGTCTTCAACAGCAACAACAACGTGCACTACTACTAGCTCAACGTTCCTATCTACTTCAGGCTCACCGACATCCCCATCACCTTCTCCATGCTCTCTTTCTCTTCCTTCTTCAGAAAAGAGAAAGAAGATGGCCGCGGGGTATCACGATGCCCCGGAGATCAGAAATGAACTTCTTCCTCCCCTGGTGGCATTCGAGAGAAATGAAACAGAAGAAGGACAAGAAGAACGAGCTCTCACTTTATCAAATGTTATGGAAGAGGCTAGAAGAAACATGACGAATCTCCACTATCTCCATGGGAAAGAGAGAGGAACTCCTCCTCCTCCTGCTACTACTACTACTGCTCCTACTCCCACTGCTGCTCGTAGTTCTTTTCATAACTCCTCTTTAATCATAAATCATGATGATGATGCCTTGGAGTCAGTAAGACTTCCATCGCAAAAGAATGATAAGGCTGAGGTGTCTTCCCTTCAATCCCTCCCTTTCCAACAGCGTCAACCCACTACAAATCCTTCCTGTAATCCTCATAAGGCGAGGCATCAGCAGCATAGAACGACTACGACCTATCCTAGCCATTCCCACAAGACTACTCATACGCAGAAGCCTCATAGTGGTTGTGGTAGTCTGACGGAGTTAAACACAAGCAAGAGTAGTGAGAAGATGAAGAATAAAAAGCAGAAGAAACAAGATGAGAACGAAGATGAGAAACGATATGAACCAAAGGCTTTCCCAGTCGATAGAGCCGTAGGAAACAAGCAGAGTGGAGATTCTCCTCCTTATCACCTTCACGATCAAAATCGTAAGGGCAAGGAAGGCATGGAGAATTCTGCGGATGAATATCTCGCTACGACTACGACTACTGGAGGGAGTTGTACTGGATCTGAGAATAAGAATGAGAAAGGGATACATGAAGACACCGGTGACGATCCCCATAATCAAAAGGAAAACAACATTACACAGACAGATGAAACGAGCGATGATAGTCTCAATACAACAGGGAAGAAATCTAGGATGATAGGAGATGAGACACTCCCTAATTCACCTCTTATGAGATCTCCAGAAGACGTCAGTCTTGCAACTATATCCACAGCGTTACAGATCAATCCTTCAGCTGTATATACGGCCTGGACGGATTTACAAGTGGCAGCTTTATGTGAATTCTTAGCTCAGCAACCTATTCCATCTGACCTATCTCGGGGAGATCATAAAAAGAATAGCAGTTGTACTAGTAGTAAGGCCTGGGGGTCTTCTGACCGTGAACGCTTCTCTCCACAGCAGAAGAAAGACAGAAGAGGAGAAGGAGGAGAAGAAGAGGAAGAAAGAAAGGACGTTTCTCATAAGAAGAAGAAGAATCAGATAGATCAAGAAGAAAACGAAGAAGCAAGGGAGAGAGAAGTCCAACTTGAAGATGAGGAAAGACACCGAGAGAAGATGGATGCAAGAAAGATACTTGCTCGAGAACAAGAAAGAAAGGAAGAAGAAAAAAGAGAAAAAGAGAGGACAACTACAAAAGGAAGAAGGACAGAAGATGATAGAGATGAAGAGAAAGAAGATAAGAACGATAGTGGCGATCATGGGGAGGATAGAGGCACTTTGCACTTAGGCTGGAGAAGCACAAAGACGGAGAAAGAAGAAGAAGAAGATCAGGAAGACGGGGATGAAGAGAACGGCGATGAAAAGAAGAGAAGAAAGAAAACGTCAAGAGGAAGAAGGAGAAGAAGAAGTCATAGCAGTACAGCAAGGGATACTCATGAGAACCCAAGTGGTCGAAGTAAGAAGGCCAATACCACCACTACTTTGATGAAGAATCCTGCTACTAAAGGCAATTCATTTAATTCGATAGAAGAGAGAGAAGATGAGTGGAGAGAAGAAGAAGAAGACTGTGAAATAGTCGCTAAGAATCAGGAAGAAGAAGAAGAAGAAAGAAGAAGAGGGGGAGATCATGCTGCTATAAAGAATGAATGGATTGATAGCTCTACTGACCATGACGATACACACACGGAAGAGAAAGATAGACAGCGTCACCGACTCAGAGAAGAGCGATTCCAAAAGAAAGGTCGAAAAAGAAGAAAGAAACTAGCGGAGGAAGATGAAGAAAAAGAGAGAGAAGAGGGAGAACAGCAAGAAGAAGAAAGAGAAGAAGATGAAGAAAGAAATTCTCTTCGGTCACGATCTGACCATCTACCCGAAGTCGTAGCCTCTCATACAGACACTACTAGGCAAGATAGAGAGAACTTTACTGGACTAGCAGATCCTTCTTCTTCTTCTCTTCCATCTCCACGTGCTTTACATTCTTCTTCTGAGACAGGAGAGACGTCTAACCGAGAAAGACTTCCGAAGAAGAATGATAGAGAGACCCAGCCTTCTCCGAATCAGAAGGGAGATAGTTGCTGCAAAGCTCTTTTCTGTAGTGCTTCTTCCTCTCTACCATCTGACTCGATTCTTACCTCTCTGCAACTCCCTCAGGAAAGAGATAAGAACGCCGCAAGAGAAAGAGAAGAAGAAGAGGACGGCATGTGTATCTTGATTGATGTAGATACTCCCCAAGAGGAGGTCAATGATACGAGCCTCATGAAGATCTCGAGAGGGAGAAAAAGAAAGGAAGATCACCCTGAGAAGAGGTCCGATCTTTCTTCTTTACCTATGGATGGAAGGGAGAAAGAAGAAACCCATCATACGGCTCACGCATCCCATATGAAGATCAACAGAGAGAACAGCTATGAGAAAGAAATGGGCTCCTCTAACCACCTCTTCCCCAGAGATATCTCGAAGAGACAGCCCATGATCGAAGCAGTGAAAGATCCTAGTAGTAGTAATAGTAGCGATCGTAATAGTAGTAGGAGAAGTCTGACTCTATTGAGGGGAACAAGCCATGCCAAGGCGACTTCTCATTGTGAAGATTTCCATAAGACTTTGCAGCAGCATCTTCATTCCCAACACAAGGCTCAAGGAGAAGAGAAGTGCCAAGATGGGAGAAGCACTTTAGATCGTATGAGGAAGTCTCATCGAAGGACTTCTTTCTCCTCGTCTTGTTCATTAGCCAGGGCTAAGAAGTCACAAGAGAATAGTTTGTCTTGCATCTCTAGAGGCGACCAAAGTGAGAAGAAGACCAAGAAGAAGAACACGGACAAGAAGAGAAGAAAAGAAGAAGAGAATGAAGCAACGTTCTGGATACGTGTACATACACCAGAAGAGAGAGGAT
The DNA here is from genome assembly GCF_002600585.1 of Cystoisospora suis. Lineage (NCBI taxonomy): Eukaryota > Apicomplexa > Conoidasida > Eucoccidiorida > Sarcocystidae > Cystoisospora > Cystoisospora suis. The sequence continues at coordinate 7,568 of NW_027157199.1, forward strand.
GTTGTATGATGCAACACGATCAACTCCAGAAGCATCTGATTGAGAGAGGCCGCCGTTCAAATGACCTTCTCCTTGTCTCAAGATCCTCTTCACAAGATCTTCAGCGCAGCAGTCCAAGCCCCCCTGTGTTACTTCACTTCAATTCCATCGCCTTCTCGAACTCTGACAACGAAGCAGATGGAGGTGGTGTCTATGAGAATCCAACGAAGAAGAAGAAGACAAAGATCTCGCCTTCTCAGCATCTTCCTACATTGCAAGAAGAACTCGACGGAAACGGAACGGACTCTGATCTCTCTCACACGGACCACCAGGAGAGCAACGATGTAAGAAGGAAAGAACAAGATGAAGAAGATCAGAAAGAGAAAGAGATAGAGGGAGAAGAGATAGCGATAATTGGGAAAGAAGAAGGAAGTCGGGAAGGTCAGATACGTGGGTCACCATTGAATGGAGAGGGAAGTTCAAAAATACCTGCCTCAAGTAGCACAACAACAAGATCTATTGAAGAGAAAGAAGAAGAAGAGGAGAGAAAGGCATCATCCTCTTCCTCATTGTCATTCTCATTTTCGTCACACCCTTATCAAGATGGAAATAAACATGTTTCTTCTTCTTCTTCTACTTCTACCTCTTCTTCTTCTTTTTCAAAGGAGGCCTCAGAGACACATACACCGCCACCCTCCACCGCAACCGCAGCACCGGCAGCTCTTCAACTCACCTCTATGGAAGCCCACTCTCCTTCTCCTTCTCCTTCTCCTTCTTCTTCTTCGTCTTTCTCTTTCTCTTCTTCTTCTTCTTCTTCGGAAAATCGTCACTCCTCTCATCCTCTTGGGCACGAGATCGTGAATGAAAGCGGAATCTTTCCTTTCATTAAAGCAGAGAGGGGACACCAAGAGCTCTTCTCTCCTACTGCCACTCCCCCTTCTTCTATCACGACCACTTCTTCTTCTTCCCTTTCTGATCTGCATAAGAATCTAACTGTTGAAAGGAGAGAGAGACCCTCTGAGGGTGTCTCCTATATCACCCATCCTTTAGGAGAGAAGCCTCACGAAGAAAGAGACCGAAGAATTGACGAGAAGAAGAGAGGAAGACGAAGAAGAGGAAGACCAACTGCAGAGGGTATTGGTACCTCTTCAACTGGAGAGAAGAACGCAGGGGGAGAAGGGGGGATTGAGAAAGGCAGGAAGACGCAAGAGAAGCTCATGGAGAAGAAAGATAAAAAGCTTGTCATAAAAGAGAAGGAGAAGGACGATGAAGACAAGGAAGAGGAAGAGAATGAAGATGACATCCTTATTGTTCTTCTCCCTAGTGCCAATGAACCTTCGCATACACCCCCTCCATCTCTTCTGGGCATGAATGATCAAAGAAGAAAAATTGAACATCCCGCAATCTCTCAGAGTGAGGGACCTCCGAGAGAGGAAGAGCTAGAGGGGAATACAAGGGATATCAACGTTAAACAGATCAGCGGAGAAGGAGAAGAAGAAGAAGACGAAGGAATGAAGGCAAAGCCAGTAGGGGGAGACGATAGACCGACTATGAGACCTAGCGATAATACTCTTAAAAAGAATTCCAAACCGAAAGAATGCAGTTCTCTTCTTCTTCTTTCCTCTTCTTCTTCTTCATCTAGTATCTCTCATGCATGTGGATCGATCGATTCTTCTTCACCCCGACCAGCAGCACTTATGCAGGATGAGAATCAGACCTCGTCGTCTTCTCCTGTTAGATCTCATGAAGAAGCTTCAACAGTGTCTTCTTTCTCAAGGAAAGAGAAAGAAGGTCATTTTCCACTTCACCCTTCAGACCATTCACATCATCCTGTTCCTCTTCTCTCTTCTTCTTCTTCTTCCTTCTCCTCCTCTTCTTCTTCTTCCTCAGTCATATCATCTTCTTCTTCTGTGGCTACATCCAGTCCTTTTCAAACTAAAGAGACACCTGAGAGTTCTACTCCCCTGCCTCCCTCTCCCTTTCCGCCTTCTTTGGCGGGGGGCCCTTATAACTCCATACAAGAGGAGAGGAGTGCGAACGTCCTTAAAGAATGTGTTTCTTCTTCTTCTTCTTCTTCCTCAGTGACAAATTCAACTCATCGCCCTGTAGCCCGGCAAGACACCGCAGCCGTAGCAGGAGAAGGAGGAGAGGTGACCTTCTCTTCTTCTTCTTCTGTTTCTTTATCTTCTAAGGTCTCTTCAGTTCAAGCAGCTCAAGAGAAGAATGATGAGAAGGAGAGCAGCAGGGGGACCAATACCTCACCTAGCCAATTGAAGATAGATAAGAGAAGAGCTACGACCTTCCTAAGAAAGAGCGAGAGTGACGGAACGCGAGGAACTGGCTCGAATCATGGAGAGCATGCAACTGAAGACGAAGAAGAAGAAGAGAGAAGATTAGATCACGAGAAAGGAGATAGAAAGAACCTCGAGCCAAACAAGAGAAGTTTTCCTCTGAGAGGGGGAAGAACTCGCCGAAAGAGAGATGGTCGAAGAAGAAAGAGAGTTAATTATGATATACAACGGCCGGTAAGAAGTAGCCTTCGATTTCGGAAGGTCAGGAGCGACCCTCGTGAGAACGAAGAAGAAGAAGACGACGAAGATGAAGTAGTGATCATAGAAGAAGAAGAAGGCAGAAGAAGAAGAAGAATAGGAGAAGGAGAAACAAGGAAGGATATAGATATAGAGACAGACAAAGTCCGAAAAGATGGGAGAAACACAAGAGTTGTCCAAGTGCGAGGAAAGAGAGGAAGAAGACGAGGAAGACGGGGAAGTGTAGAATCTATAGAGGAGAAAGAAAAGGGTAGAAAGGAAGAAGATAAAGATGAAGATAATGGAGATGGCATCGGTCTTGAGAAAGAAGAAGAAGAAGAGTCAAAGGACAAGGAAGGAGAGGAAGAAGCTAAGATGAATGAAAGACATACGCAAGATGAAACGAGAAGGGGAATCGTGAGGATTATACCCTCCAACGAAATGACAGATCATTTAGATCAGACAAGAGAAGAGAAAGATCTTCGGCTAAGAGAAGAAGAGTTGAAAAAGAATCCCGGGGAGAAGGCCTCGATTGAAGAAGAGCAGACTTCCTCGTTCTCCTCTTCATCTCGAATCGAGGAGAAGAATATAGATAGGAAGAAAGGAAGAGGAAAAGAAGAAGAAGAAGAGGAGGAGGAGCCTATCACTCAGGAGACTGTCGATACAGAGAAGGGTTATACATCGAGTAAGCATCGACACATGCCAAGTGAAGGCATAGAGATGGATAGCCACAAGAAGAGTCTTCATAATGAAAGAGAGGAAGAAGAGAACAAGACGAAAAAGAACAGGCAGAAGATAAAGGGGAGAATCGTCGCTCTCCTTGTTAATGAAGAAGAGGGAAAACCTCCACTGGGTGATGTCCCTTCTGAAGAAAAAGAAGAGACACGGAAGGAGACTGCAATGGAGACGAAGAAGATGATGCATGATCTTGCTATGAGACAGACAAGAAGTAAAGAAACAAATACAGAGGAGAGGAACACAGAGAAGTCTAAGAGATGGTCTGCGCAGCCGAGAGAGTCTTTCGAAAGAATAAGAAGAAGGATAGAAGAAGAAGTAGAAGACGAAGATGAGAGAAAGGAGAAGAAGTTGGAAGAGATGGGGAGTCTTTTCAGTGAGCTACGGAGAGAGGAAGAAGAGAACAAGACATCTCTGCTATCAGAGAATCCTATTCATACACAGCCAAATGTCAGTAGAGAAGACGAAGACGACGAAGGTGGAGAAAAGATCGGCCCTTCACACACAGGAGAAAGAGGAGGAGATCCGGACGAAGCCGAACATTGTGAACGTGACGGTGTATATACAGAAGAAGAAGAAGAAATGAAGAAGAGCGATATGGAAGGAAGGGAGATGAGAGCTCTTTTAGATGATCTGTACGAAATAAAGAGAGTGATCGAAGGCCATCTGAGAGACCAGGAGCTAGCATCCCTAGAGACAACAGAAGAAGAAGAGCAAAGAAGAAGAAGAAGAACAAGAATGGAGAAAGGAGGAGAAGACGAAGAAAAGTCAAGAAGAGAAGAAGAAGAAGAGAATGAAGGGCAAACAACTGTATGGGAGGGAGAATCACGGAAGGAAAAGAAGAGAGGCAAAGAACCCGAAGCTCCCACTCTTCTTCTCTTAGAAAGATCTGTTTCACAATGCCTTCGGGACATAACTCTCGGTCATATAGTAGAAGAGAGAGAAAAAGAAAGAGAAGAAGAGAGAGAATCTCTTTCTTTAAGAGAGGATGGAGAAGGAAAGCTTTCTAGGGGTGAGGACAAAGGAAGAAAGACGAAAGAGAAAGAGACTAAACAAGATGAGAGAAACCGAAGACATGAAGAAGAAGAAGAGGCGAAGAAGCGTGTTACTTGTGAAGAGTCTTCAGCAGGGTCTATGAGAGAAAGATCTGCAGGAGATCCTGGAGGGCCAGCGAACGGTCTCGATGTAGAGGGAGAGAGAGAAAGAAAAGAAAGAGAAGAGCAAGAGAGTGTCGGTGTAGATGAGAGACAGAAAGAGAAAGAAGGAAATACAAAACAACAAGAAGAGAGAAAGGACCGACAAACAGAAGAAAAGGAAAGAGAAGAAGAAGATAGAGATAAAGTCTCTATTCATCCTCGCGCCATATCCAGAGAGAACGAATCTTCTTCTTCTTCTTCACAAGCAAGTAGGGAGGAGAAAGCGGAGCTCCAGGCATTACGTGATATAGAGAAGTCTCTCTCCTATGCAGTTGCCATGGTAGATGCACCTCCCCACACGACAGTTGAGACAAGGGATCAAGATCTTTCATCTTCTCTTGTTGAAGAAGAAGAAGAAAAGAAGAAGAAGAAAGAAGGAGAGAAGAGGTCATGCAGAGTTCGAGATGTCTTTGTGTCGATCTCTTCTGGTATCGCTTCTCTTCATGGACTCTCAGGGGATCAGAAGCACCGGGAACGCCATCAGTCCAACCTCCTCCCTCGCTCTCATCCTTCTTGTTCTCCTTCCTCTTCTTCTCTTCCCTCTTCCTCTTCTTCGTCTTCT
>NW_027157199.1:12779-17074 GCF_002600585.1 Cystoisospora suis
CACCTTCTCTCTGCTTCTCTCCGGGCTCTCTTCTCTCAGCCATTCCGGAGATTCATTTATGTAAAGCCGAACAAGAAAAGGAAGGAGACTCAGCAGACTTCTCCTCAACTCGATCAGTCTCTCATCTCTCTTCTCTTCTCTCTTCTCCATCACTGCCACCTCAATCTCTATTTCGAGGAGAGCTGCAGCAACGGATAGAAAGTGACGGAGGAAGCGAGAAATTCATAGAAGGACATCCGCGCACAAACCTGAGCTCTTCTGCTCTATATGACACCCGCCTTAGACAAGTCTCTCCTCCCCCACCTCTATCAAGCTATATACAACCCTCATCTTCTTCTTCTCTTTCTTCCTTAGCAACTTTGCTGCCCTCTTCTTCTTCTTCTCTTTCTTCCTCATCTACCCTACAGCATAGTGAGAGAAAGATAAGAGGATCTTGCGATCGTTTTGTTGCTGAAAGAGAGCGAGAAGGAGAAAGACAAAAAGACAAAGAAGAAGAGAAAAGGTGTCGTGGTGGCGAAGGTGTTTTGGAAGCGGAGGACCCCCTCTATTTTCACTATCATCTTCCTCCTTCTTCAACGCACACCTCAGCCTACCGCAAGCGAGAAGAAGTGATTGAATTCCCCCAGCTAGAAGAAGGACTTCCCTCTCCTGCATGCGGGGACCAGCGACCTGCCGTTTTGAGGGCTCCTCCTCCTCCTCTTCCTCGTATCGACGATGTTCTTTCTAACCATCGAAAGAAGCCCGCGTTTCCCCTGCAACACAAAGAGAAGGAAGAAGAAGAAGAGGAAGAAGAAGAAGAGATGACGAGGAGGATGAGGGGGGTGAAGAAGAAGTCGACAAGTCGTGAGAGGGGAGACACAGCGACCAGTCAGAAAGAAAGAGTAGAAAGACTCGAGCTTAGTTTCCAACACTTCCGCGAGAGACAAGAGCTCGTCCGACGTTTAGATGAACTAGTCAATCGACAAGAGGAAGAGGTACAGATGTTAATTGAGAAGCATCGAGAAGAAAAAAGGAAGCTCGAGAAAGAAGAAAGACTTCTCATCTTGAAACATAAAGAGCAACTAAGAAGATTGAATGAAACACATCTCCAGCAAAGCCTTTTTCAAGCGCAGAGTCAAATTATACATCAAAACAAGTCACCCCCATAAAGTACGCTTCGTCAGACTTCCACAGACACTCTCCATCTACACAGACAACGGCCATACCTACACATAAGGGACATAGAGAGACAAGAACGATATACACGGAAAGATCATACATCTCTCTCTATATACATGTATAGAGTGTGTGTATCTATAGGCATGGAGAGACAATTATACATATCTAGAGGGAGGCTACAGCAGGAGCAGGAGGAGAGAGGGAGTAAGGAGATCCTCGTTTTGTATCGATGCAGAGGTGCTGGTCGGGATCACCTAGATGAATGAAGGAACTGCGACTATTGAAGAGGAAGAGAAGACATAGATACATAGATCTCTCTCTATGTATATATTTATATAGATGAATGGAAAGAAACGATTTGGAGTGACTAGCGTGTTGTGTTGTATTCTTCTCTCTCTAGCCTAGATGGAGAATCTAATAAGATAGAACGACGAGGTGTGTGTATGTGAAGAAGAAGGAGGAAGTTGACGTGTCCTTTTTCCTTTCTTTCTATCCTTTCACTGAAACACACTCTCCTACTTCTCCTCGCAACAGAAGGAATGAAACAGATCCACCTCTTTTTCTTCTTTTTCGCCTTTTTAGTGTTTTATTTTGACTTCTCAGTGAAGCCTCTCCCCACTCACTTCGAAGCGAAGCTCGTCTCCTATACCACATCCACTTCTCTCTCTCTCACTCTGCACATATATATATGTATATATATATACATCTCTATATATCCTCTACGCATATATATATATATATACATATGCGTAGAGCTACTCGGATAGATAACTAGTTAGACCTCATCCACTAGGTGTACATAAATATATATAGATAGATAGATATGGTAGATGTCTATATAAATATATATAGATAGATAGATATGGTAGATGTTGTATATACACGAGAAGTCGACAGGAGTTGATATCTCTTTATCTCCTTAACAAGGAGAGATTCAGGGGGAATCCCGTGAAGCTTTAAGACGAAGAAGTTTTCTTTGTTGACTGTCTGCACAAGGGAAGTGGTGGTGGTAGTGGTGGCTATAGCACAGCCGTTAAGCACTCGTCTTCGCATGTCCCTTGAAGAAGTAAGAATTGGAGTTAACGAAAGACGATTGAGTGTGTAGGATAAAGAGATGCAGAGAAACACTCCTCTTACACCGCTTTTGACTTGAAAGAAAAGCTCTATCGAGGGGGTTCAAGAAGAGAGAGAGAGAAGGTCTGCAGCCCTAGTTCGCGTGTAAGGAGAAGACTCAATTGACGATCTGCCTATATGGGGATAGTGACGATCTTATCGACGGTATATGAGTAAGAGAAACAGAGGCAGATAGCGAGATAAAAGAAGAACGTTTCTATGTCTATCTTCATGAGCAGACGTCTTCTTCTGATTTGACGCTGTGACGCTTTTTCACGAAGGAGGAAGGAGGAAGTCTGAAAGAAGTAAACCTGTCTTTGTCTTGGAAGAATCGTAAAGGAAACGAAGACGGGAAAAGTTTATGTGGCTGGGTGTGGTGTGCATGTTTAGCGGCCTGGTAAAGGTAGATAGACATGTGCGCGATCCCCTCCCCTCCCCCTTGGCTGGTATTCTCTCTTTATTCTCTTCTGTCTCAAGCTAACTCAAGTGAGAATTTCCTCGCTCTCTCTCTTCTTCTTCTTCTTGATCTTGTATCAAAGACCCTACCACTACTACCACTACTACTGACATATCGGTCATTCCTCTCTCATGAAAAGAAAAAGAAGAAGAAAAGGCGAGTGGGTCTTCTTCTTCTTCTTCTTGTGTTCGTTACTTATCTCATTCATCTACGAATCTCTCTTACGTCAAGTTGGTACGATAAGATGACGATGATGCTTCGAAAAGTGCAGAGAAATCTGTAGATCATTATTATGACCGCTACCATCAAGATGAAGAAGAAGAGAACGAACCTTAACGACAAGAATAAACTTTTTAGCAAGAAAAACGAAACACTCGAAACGAATCAGACCACATACACACACACCTCACTCATTCTCTCTCTCCCTCCTCTTTCTTTCTTTCTTCTCTCCCTCATGAAGAGATGGGTGCTGGAAGAAGGAAGTGAATGTCCGTCTTCTCTCAAATGAACGATCGAAACTCCTTCTCTTCCTCCTCTTTTTTTCTTCTCTTTCTCCATTCGGACATTGAGGTGTATATACACCTCAATCACTTCGATCATCAGAACGAGGGGGTGCACGTATCTCCTCCTCCTCTTTCTTTTTTCGATCTTATTGACCAGGTTTATCTCTTGACTAGATAGACAGCCTCTCCAGATGTTCGTCCATAATACACACATAGCTAGATAATAGCCTATGTATCTATCTCCTCATAGCCATTCATCATCTGTCTCTCCCCCTCTATAGATCGATCGATCGATAGATAGATAGGTCTACACTAGAGTCGTTCGATGGAGGTCTCCATTCATTTCATTAAATATTCATTTAATGATTAATCAATTAACTAGAAACGAAACAAAAGCAAACTCACAAAAAGGATCGCCAAGACCTAACGAAGACAAAGAGGAGAATCCATCCATCTTTCTTTTTGATCTTTATCTATCTATCTATCTATCCATCCATCTATCAATCCTCTTTCTTTTATTTCTCTATCTATCTATGTATGTATTTATCCTGTATATCTCTGTTTCACTTCTCTCATCATATCGTCATTCTTCCCGACTTTGCTTTTCTTTCTTTCTTTCTTTCTCTTTCCTTTCTTTCTTTCTTTCTTTCTCTTTCCTTTCTTTCTTTCCTAGAGAAGCGACACACCTTTATCCTGTCATCATTCGCCAAATCTTGTCTTCTTTCAATCGCCCTGACTCTTTTTTTCTCTCTTTCTTTTCTTCTTTCCATCCTAAACAAGGAAGTTCTCGAGAAGACTCTTCACACAAGAAGAGCCTCCCTCCGAGTAGACAGACAGATTAGAGATAGAGACGTTGAAGATAGATAGGTGGATAGATCATATCTCTTAGCGCACTGACGTACACTCGAGACTCCTCTAGATACGCTATGACCTGTCTTCTTCTCTTCTTCGTCTTTTTTCCTCTCTCTCTTATTCTTTCGTTTCTTGATCTAACGGAAAGCCGAAGAAGAAGCAAATCAATCATCCTCTTCTCAGACAACCCTTCTTATCTCTTTCTTCCTTTC